>NW_027103312.1:0-6206 GCF_902728285.1 Clytia hemisphaerica
TGAATTCATAGACAATACAAGAAGGATAACATGTACCATGAATTGTTGATTGCACTTTCTGGTCTACCAGGTGCCATCTTTAAAGCTGACAAATATGGAGGACTTGAGGTAAGCTTGTCCTTGTATCAGTCGTTTATATGTCCAGAGAGAAAATATTCGATTCTAATTATAAATCTCACGTTCCCACTTAGGGTTCTCACTTATGGCTCCCATTTAAGGCTCCCACTTATGGTTCCCATTTAGGGCTCCAATTTTAAGGTTTTTCCAATTAGGGTGGTTAGAGGTAAATTTGTCCTAGTTTAGATAATCGACTTTCATATCATAGGCATTATTTAGGACTCTTAAAGAAGTATTTTAAGCATGAATAGCCTCGTTGAAAATTACCACACGCTATTGATGTTAGTTGCTTTAAAATAAACTCTAGAATCGCAAAAATTTTATTTCAATGCTGTATTACCTCTTCTAACTTTAGTTTAACCCTTTAAGTGCCAATGTCGTATATATCAGACATGGGCTATGTAGGAGGGCGAAGCCCACCTGTAATGTCAAGTTTGAGTTAGAAATCGTCATTTTTGGTCTAACTCGTAGGAATCAAATTGGGCTTCATGGCCAAGCAAAAAAAAATCAAAAGTGAGTCTTTTCATCGAGATTTTAAGCTAAAAAGTCAAAAAAAGCAAAAATTTGACAAAAATCCACTTTTTTAAGATTTTGACCGTTTTTTGACAATTTTTTGGTCAACGAGTGATCCAAGAACCTCCAAATTTGGCCCTGATTAACTTGAGTCTGTAAAGTTTGAACTATCGATTTTCTTTAAATAACTTAGAAAAAAATGACCGTGGCACTTAAAGGGTTAAATACTAATAGAATACAATTATTATCATATCCCTCGCTTTAAACTTACTTATAATTGCTTGTCTCAAAATAAACCCCCTTCTAAGATGAGCCGTTTATTGAAAACCTCCTCAGAGGGGGGTTTAAAGAAGGGCGTTTATTCAATGTAATATAATATTCAATTTTTGCTTCGATACTTTTTCCAGGTGACAAAGAATTTACCTTTCTTGCACCCAAGTGAGGCTGAGCTTTTGGACAAATTATGCAGTTTGGGTGGTCATTATCGAAGTCTACTGAAGTTTATTGAAACGTACAGTGTGGACTTGTCACCAATCGATCACTTGCTCAAAAGTATGCTGAAATTATAAACTTTGTCAGTGTTTAGATTCCATCAATCTCA
Source organism: Clytia hemisphaerica (assembly GCF_902728285.1). Taxonomy (NCBI): domain Eukaryota; kingdom Metazoa; phylum Cnidaria; class Hydrozoa; order Leptothecata; family Clytiidae; genus Clytia; species Clytia hemisphaerica. The sequence goes on from NW_027103312.1 coordinate 1,232, forward strand.
TCGGAGTTTTGAAATCATATTCATCTCAAAATCAAGCGAATTTTCTACAACATTTAAAAAATTCTTAGCTGAAATTTACCTTATAAATTAAAAAAAATCTTTGATTCGAACAACTGCATTGTACAGTGTATATTCTTTTGAGAAAATAGCTGGTTATGAAAACCATTGATTGACAGATGTTATGACAAGGACTGAAATTTATGAAACCAGTAAAACGATCATAGGTCTACCTTTTTAACGAAAGATACAATATAATGTTTTCTGAGTGACCAACAGCGATGAATGGAATCATCTTTAAATGCAATATTTCACTGTTCTCTTGTATATAATATCAATGTATATACAATATTTAAATTATCAGTCAAAAAGAGATAAATTAATTTACCTGATACTCGGAGTTTCGTACCGTTTTAGTTTATCGGATGAATAAATTTAACTCTATTCTTGACTGATATCATGATATGCACCACTGCAATGACTTCACGAAATTATGCAACTTTTCTATCTTTGTTCCACCCAATACGTCACTTTTTCTATTGTTTAAGTGACGTATTGGGTGGAAAATTTCGAAAATTCTTGAAAGACTCTCCAGTTTTGCATATCATGAATACACTTTATTGAATAGCAAGTCAGATTTGCAACCAATATTTCAATTATATATATTACCACTTTTTTAGACGATAATCGAAACCCTTTGGAAGGGCAGTATTTACACGCCTTTTGTGCTGGTTTGACGTCAGTACTCAAACCTTACCAGGATTCATTAGTCCAAATTGAACGCAGAGTAAGTCCAACAATTTTTTGAAAAAAAACGTTTCACTTAATTTGGTTTAATTTAGCTTAATTGATTGATATTTTATGATACAGAAAGGAAGCGAATCGAAGCAAAATAAATTAAAGAATTTCTCTAAATTAGTGCTTGTGCGACGCCGAAAGGGGAGAAAGTTCTTTCTTTTGTTTAAAAAATGCTGTATAAGCAACGGTACGAGATACGCTAAACGGTGTCCTTTAATGTTAGATTTTCTGATTCAACTTGGATTTTCGTTTAAGACTGTAGTGAAGCCTTTTTCGAATCGAGCAAGTTTCTCACCTGAAGATCAAATCATTATATCACTATTTATATCAACTTTTTAGGTGATGAAAGATCCTTATACTTCGTTATCACACATCCATAGAGGCTTGGAAGAGGTGAGAAAGAACTTATTCTGAGCGCTCGTTTACTAACCCTATACTAACTGTTTATGAGGGCAATAAACAGGTTATTATTTTACGCAATTATTTTACGCCCGGACAACAATATCATATAGATTATTATCCGAGTCTACCCGTTTTGTGTGTATTTAGCTGTTTCAAACTTATTCCCTAATGGTGGTCTTCAATCCAGTTCAATCTAAGAGATTTTGACGTAACATACCCAGTCCCCCTCAGTCTGAATCAGTCGCGTTTATTTGTTTTTTTTTTATTTCTCAGTATTTCTTCATCTTCCCTGTTTTGTCTGGTCTGGTGGAGACGATGGACACTAATAAGGTATTGAATCTCTTACCAGATCGTCAATGAACCAGAATCCTTCGAAGTGCTTTAGCAGCACCATTTTTCATGACCTTTTGGCGTCCGGTTATTGGCCGTTGCCCCTCCTTAAATCACTACAATTTTGGTAAAAACAGCCTTTTCAGTGGCAAAAACACTAGAAAAAGTGCCCTTTTTGGCCACCAACGGACACTGTCCTGCCTTTCTAAAATATGGCCTGTATAAATTATTTTTGCTTTTAAGGAACCTTATAATAAGCTCTTAGTTTCAGTACTTTTGAGTATCTCCTAAGAATTTGCATTATATTATAGTCTGCAAGCCTTTTTAAAAATGTTCCTGATTTTCTTTAAAAATTTTGGCCTCGATATCAGAAAGTCGATAATACGCAGGGAATGAGGTTGTTTTCATATGTTTGTAATAATTTTTTTCATCTGGAGAGGTACTTTTGTTTTTCTATTTTTCAGTTACACGGTTGTCAGGTTTTAGAGTTGTTGTACAATGAATCAAACACAGGCAATCCAACTGTTAGAAAAGCTATTCTCAAGTAAGATTTTCCTCGACATTTATTCTGAAAATCTCCCTTCAAAACTTGTTGAACATTTTACGCTTGTATTAAAGTCTGTTCACGATAAGTGTGCACTCCTTTTTCTTTTACCTATAACTTTTGAAGGAGTTCTTCAATCTTTATAAATTTGGTATCGTTGAAAAGATATCAGTGAGTAAAACAATTTGAAATAAAAAAATCTTTGAAAAAATTCTAAAAACGAAGATGATAATGAAGAAGAAAAAAATTAAGATCTTGTAGAGAAGGGCTATGACTTTCATTTTCACTGGAGAGATTCTTTTATCTTATGAGGTCATCAGTGTGAAGAAATTTCACTAAAATATTCATTCAATATAAAGTTATGATACAAAGTTAATAAGTGATTGACCCCAAAAAACAGCAGAAAACAGCAGAAAAGAGCAGAAGGTTGTTTTATTTCAAATTGTTCCACTCACTGATATCTTTCCAATGATACCAAATTTTTAAAGATTGAAGAATTCCTTCAAAAGTTATAGGTAAAAGAAAAAAGAGTGCACACTTATCGTGAATAGACTTTATTTAGTCTTACGGGAATTAATTTTTGCAGTTACTAACTTTTGCCGAATCTTTTTTTGTGTCTACCGCCAAAATTTATTCCGACGAAATACAATTTTTGATTAAAATTCGTTTTAAACCCCTAAGAAAAAATTTTTTTTTGGCAACAATAGGGTGTAGAACGAGAAAAAAGTTCTACTGTCACATGACGATTAGTTCCCTCAAGTTATTAACTTGAGTTATTATTAACTAGTAGTTGGCAGCTACCTTGCGCTTGTTTTATAAGCATGGAGCGTGGAATCATCGTCAAAATATATTGGAAATTTTGGTATTTCAGTGTTTTTCAGAATTTAAAGTTTGGGCTGATTCGGGCAAGAAATCTCAATACTCTGATTTTGGATGGGTTAAGTGATTTTCAGACTGTACTTTCAGCCTTATCAGAACCTTTTTAAGCTTTTAAACCATAAGATCCTAAGGTCTTCCAAGTATTAAGCTCACGTCAAAACTTCACTTTCCAACCACAATTTAAAGCACTTAAAAATCAATAGACGATATCGGCTTTCCAAATTCTCCCCGAATGATTACCCATGATGCATTTCGCAAAAAAATTCACGGAAAGTCAATATCGTTCGTGAATTTTTTTGCGCAATGCATCATGGGTAATTATTCGGGGAGAATTCGGAAAGCCGATATCGTCTATTGCTGGTCTCAAAGTTTTGAGGGAAATCCCCTTTTGTGCCAAATATTATGACGTTGTTTATAGAAATCTACAATTTTAAAAGGCTTTGTTTGAGCTGACAACTAATTTTTTTCACAATCATAGGATCTTACACGCATGTCACGGTGTGTTATTCAAGCAGCTGTCTGCGTGGATGATTTATGGAATCCTTATGGATGAGTATGACGAGTTCTTCATCTCTATGAAAAGCACCGAGGGTGGAAAACGAAAAAGGTATCCTTCCTTCTGAATATTTCTTCGTCACACAGTTAAAGGTTTTATTTTTACATAAGTGTTTCCGTTTCATATCAGACACATGTTTCATATCGAGGCAGTGTCTGTCTATTGTTATATTATGCTGAAAACAACAAAAAATGTTTTTGTTTTCCTCTTTCTGACCAATCGTGCTCCACATCCGTGTCAATCCAATGCGAAAAAGCTTGTGAATTAAAATTGATGAGTAAGCAAACGATCACTCTTATTTAAAAATAAAACCTTCAAGTTACGAGTTAAGTTAAGATACAATAAACTCTTGCTTATTCCAACTTCTATTATTCAATTCATTGTATAATTCGAACTCATTACCATTCTCCGTCAAGGAGAAACCCTCTTATAATATACTTTCTATAGTTCGAATCTCTCGGTAATTCGAACAAAATGTTTAAATGTCACTAACAACATCTGAGGTCAAAATAGTCCTGTACCAATGTAAGCCCCCCCCCAAAAAAAAAAAAACTTTGCAAGTTTGCACAAAATATGAATTGGAATCTTGTGTAAAAATTTCGACATCGTTGATGACGTCATTACCACCTGACGACGTCATCTTTTTCTGAAAAATCCCAAAATAGGACCCCCCCCCTCAAACTTTAACTTTCTTGCGCAGATTTTGCAAGGGATCTCCAAGTGACATGTATTTTGGGGCGCAGGATTATTTTTGCATCTGCTAATATCGTGTATTTTACAGACCAGCCCAAATTTTCTTTTTTGTTTTAATCAACCCTAGGTTGTTGTATCTAAGGATTGGAAAATGCTGTTGACTTGAAATTTTAACATGTGTTAGGTATTGATAATACAGGCTTACATCCAAAACTTCAGCAAAATTGGACCAGTGGTTATTTTGAAAGTGAGCATTTTAGGCAAAATACTGACCGGTCTGTGAAATACCAACCACTCACTTGGCCAGATTGAAATTTTGCAAACTGTCTTAGATGGTCAATATCTACTACTGGTGAAAACTTCAAGTCAAAAGCTCAAATAGTTCCTGAGTTCTGACAGAGGGTCGACGTGTATTTTACAGACTGTAAAGCACCAAATACTCATTGGAACGAGCCGAGCGTTCAGTATGTGATTTTAGCTAAATTTACGTTCTGGTCTGTAAAATACCAATCAGGCAGGTGGTAGAAGGAATTTTTTTCAAATCATCAAATTCAAAATACTTTGCCTTTTTTGATTTTTATTCCCAATCTTGATAATGCTGAATTCCGATTTACCGAAAATTGACATTCTTTAAAAATGGTAGGGCTATACCAAACTGCGAACACGAAGTTACGTGTTTTTTTATATCTTTTACCCTTTACAAATGTTGTTTGTCGAAATTGTTTTGTGATTTTACTTTTTAAACAAATTGGAATTGCCTTAAAAATAGAAAATTG
>NW_027103313.1:0-15026 GCF_902728285.1 Clytia hemisphaerica
GGGTTTGAATTTAGGAAAATTATTCACCAATATTTTCACCCGGATTTGACATTGAGAAAATTATTCAAGAATGTTCTCACCGGGGTTTGAGATTGGACGATATTTTGGCTAATTTTCACAATTGGTGTGGTTTATGATAAACGGCTGTTACATAAAGATATGGCCATAGTTATATAAATTTACATTGTTTTGTTCCAGGTTTTTGTGGTGAAAAATTCATCCAAGTGCTCAAGGAAACAACAAACAGAAGAAAAGAACGGGAGAAGGAACCAAAGAAAATCAGATACGATGCATACTGTTCATGGTGGCTTTCTCTCAAAAGCTAAAGTTGGTGTAACTGCAGACAATAAAAGCCCCACCTATAGCTTTCCAGAACCTGTTTTGTTTTACTTGAGAACCCTAGTGCCGGGAAATGGTAAAGGAGAGATCAGAAAGGATGCATTTCCTGTGTCGCTGCGTACTTTTTGCTCTTATCCCTTCAAATGGAAAGAATTTAACAACAAAGTATTTACAATTTACACATTATAACATAGTTTTCCAAACGATGGTTTTAAATAAATACTTGAAAAGATATTAAAACAGTTAAAGTGTTTCATTTTTTTCATTTCCTTTTTCTTTTTGGCTTTTTCTGTTTACCTTGGTGAAAAGCTGAGCTCTCATTGGTAGGTCCTTCTCGGTTTTGTTCAGTATGTTTCGTTTTAACTCCTTTCGTCTCAGTTTGAACCCTGTTGTCTATTTTTATTGAATAGTCTTTCTTTGTCTATTTCTTCCCTTTGTTCTATCATAATTCGATTGACATCGAGCTCAGCATTCTAAAGTATAGATTGAAAAGAATTCCTGAAACCAACATTGAACAACAGTGTTCCCAATTTAACAGCTATCTTCGTTTCCGTAGGAACCGTGAAATGTTGACTTAGGTGCCAATGACCAATAACATTGTGAAAGGACTCATTGATGTTTTGAGTTCTACATTTGAAACAACCAGCTAGAAACTCTCGGCTACCCAAACGATCAAAAAGTGGCTGAATAACATCACCAGTTGAGACATATCTTTAGAAGCTGCACCAGGAATCGTCTCCTTTCGGGCAGAATTTATGATCAGTGCCTTCTGAGTAATGGTTGATGATTGCCTGAGTTCCATTTACCATTTTATCCAAATCATTCGAACCGTTTGCCCATAAAAGTTTTGCATACTGTCAATTCTTGCAACAGTCAATCTTCCGGGCCCACCGATGCCCTTTCCATCGGCTAATTTCTTTCCTGAAAAACAAAATAATTGTATCAAACAATTTATAACTATCTATTCTTTCAAACAAACATCCAAAGTTGACAACAATTAGTACTGGTACATTCTAATTTTGAATTTATATGTCACTGTATGACACTGTGTGTTTGAAAACTCGTTCGAAGAACAAAGAACAAGCTGATACCTTTATAACTAGCAACAATATTCTGCAGTCCAGTTCCCATACGTTTTGTTATATGAGAGACGCACTCTTCCTTGTCAATAGGTTACAAAGGTCCATAGGGTTGAGTGTTTGAGACGGACATCTAAGCTGTGCTGTCGCTGTCTCCAATGAATGTAGTGTATTTAAGTGCCAATCTTTCTTCTGATCACTCAAAGAGAACTAGTGCTACTGCAGCTTCCATAGCCTAAGAGAAAATTGAGTAATTACGCATGTTTTCGTTACATTATTGTATTACATTATTCTTTTATTTCCAAGTAAGTAACAAGAACGGACATGACTGATATCTTGAGCGTTGAAAATAAATCTTCAATATTCGTTCAAATGAGAAGGCTCTATTTCTTCGGGATATTATATGCCTTACTCATTGTTCACCATATTACCTTTTCAATAGACATTTAGAGAGGTATTGAATATATTTATACAAACCTTGAACATCTTCTGGGCTGCACTTCTTCCTATTCCAATTGACCGAAATGCTAAGACTCTCATTCGATTGAGATCATAGACCTGATTTTTCGTTTTTTGATTCGGTTTCAGAGTTAGTTTTTGTTTTGTTCTTTTATATACTGCATGTTTATCTAAAATATCTTGTAAAACAGATACAGAAATGATGCTGTACGTTTCATGATCAGTTTTTTCCTTGGTGTAGTACTTTCTTTTGTTTCGTTTTGTTAACATTCATTTTGCACTAGGAACTCTATGTACATACATGTTGAAGATGTAAGAGTGTGTTTTAAGGCCAAAGATCGTTCGTGGAGTGATATTTTTCCTATAGATAACACCTTTTTATTCCTCCCAAAGGACTTACAACATCTACTCAATTATTTGCTTGTATTAATTAGTTGTGTGTATAATTCCATTGGGTTCGTGAAAATTTTTTATATATGATCAAGAAAGTTTTAAAAGAGAAGGAATAACAATGATCTTCTTTCCTTTGAGTGATCCTCAGCACATCAGCAACTGACGCTACTTTAGGCGTACAAACTTCCGCGAGCAGAAACTTTCGCGAGGACGAAAAATCGCGAAATTCACGACATTTACTTTCACGAATTTAACGGAAAAATATTTTTCGCGAGCATAAACTTTCGCGAATCAAGACGTAAAATCGAGAATTTTCACACGAAAAAATGGCTTAGAGACACAAATGCTTCTTGGTTTGGCTTGAAACATTTGTCCTTTGAATTATTAGTCTTTTAGCAGGCTAAAAAGTGCCATAAAAGTTACATTTTATTTAAAGTTTGAAGCTTTACAGATTTTCTATTTTGTCAAGAATTTTTCGCGAGCATAAACTTTCGCGAATGGCCCTTCCTAGAATTTTTAAAGACATTTACTTTCGCGAAAAGGGCCAAAATTCGCGAAAATCGCGAAAGTTTCTGCTCGCGAAAGTTTCTACGCCTAAAGTATCATATATTTCCCTTTCTCATAAGCTCTCGGGTTTCCGACTTTTTAAAAACACAATAGGTGTATTATCAATTCAATGTCCAATCAAATAACTCGATTCTTAATCGCTGAGAGCGCAAGCGCATTTTGAAGTGTATCATAACATAAGATGAAAAATCATCTCTCACATTTTTGTATATAAATGTGAAATTTTAAAAAGGTTTCAAATTATAAACAAAATTAAAACCAGAAACCCCATTTACTTCATCATGAATAACTGACGAAGGAAGATTTTTCAATATCATCGGATCAATATAAATATATTTATTATTAATATATATCATTTAAAGATTAAATAAAATCTTTCAGAAAAATAATCCTATAACTTTTTGGATCAAATTTTGGCAATCAAAAATTACATAAAAAAATTACTTTTTGTGTTTGTTGTATTGAACTACACTGTATGTTCTTTCAGTTTTTTTGAAACTCCGAAAGTGATATTTCAAGATTACATTAATTCTGATTTCATTAATTTTTTATTTGCAATTCGAGACGTAAACAAAATTGTTGATATATCCTGACCATGTACAGGCCTGTACAAACATTTCCCATGAGAAATCCTCATTAAATCTCTATGTTAAATCAATAGCAGGTTGAACATGATTATTGTTCCAAGTGTTTCAAAAGTATTTCTTGACATGTGCTGGTATCTTAAAATTTTCGACATTCCGCATTAGGAGTGTCAGAAGGACTACTAGGGGGGGGGGGGGAGGAGGAATTCTAGGGGGGGGGGTCAATGGTTTTTGAGGGTTTAGGGGGGGTTCCAAATCTTTGGGCAACTCAAGGAATGTAGAAGTCTAATTTCATATTTTAACGTTTCGAGATTCAAACATTTTTCCACTACCGGACGACACTCGAATTTATTTATTGGATAAGGTACAGGTATACTAAATATTTGGCCATCATCGCCTTGCACTTTGGTTTGTAGCATTGAGCTAGATGAGGAAGTGGATTAGTAGCTTCACAGCTCATCAAGTGGTTTGAAAAAGTACTTTTAGAAAGAAATTTGTCAAAACAAAGTGTTTTACTAAATGGTGGTGAAAACATCGAAATTTTCTCCCATCGGCCAAACCATGTTGTGCCCTCCTAGTCTCTATAATATATTATAAATTACAACCAGAGCTTTGACGACCCTGGAAAACCTGAAAATATAGGTTTATAGGAAAATTTCAACTCAACAATTCAGATGCTTTATTAGGGTCTCGAGTACCTGATCTTCTAATTTTCTCCTCGGGGCCAACCTGATGGCCCCCAGGATATTTTGAGTAATGAGTGCCTCCTAATGAGGGGATTGGTATCAGGGAAAAAAGCCGTATTTTCTCCTAAACTCTTGATTCGTATTTAGCCTGAAATACCTTTAGGAGATCACACTACCATTTGATTGACGTTTACACCACGGGTTTTTTCTTTTGTTTACTCAGAGAAATCCGTCGTAACCATGAAAATCCCGGTGTAAACGTATCAAAATGGGTAATCTAAGGACTATCACTTTACAGGGCTAAACTATCTCCCTTACCTAATTTTGGCATAAAAACTGTCATACAAACAAATAATACTCTTTGTACCGCATCTGTATGAATTCTTTTTTTGCGTAAAAATTTTTCTAGTAGGGGGGGGGGGGTCGAAAAAATATTGGGCCTTATGAGTGGGGGTTCGAAATTTTTTTCCAGGCTAGGGGAGGGGGTGCAAAAGTTTTTTGGGATTTTTCAAAATATCTTCCACTCCCCCCTAGTAGATACTTTCTGACCACTCCCTTACTTCATCCAACGTTTTCTATTTAATTTTTCCACCATTCTTCATTCCTTTACCACAATCAATAAGCTCCATTACAGATGATACATATGCTTTGGTGTGGGCAACGTGACAGTGACAGTCACAAGTTGCAGGCAATACAAACTTTGTTGGGATTGAGCTAGACAATGAAAGAAATAAAATTTTAATAGCTAAGCGACTTGAAGGAGGGTGATAAAAATTATCTCTGGCAAATTAAAAGATACTCATGAACCAACAGTATAACTAACTCCCTTTTGGTCAATTTTTGCCATCCCAAAGAAAAACTGAAAACATAATACCCTCTCTGGCTTACAAAAAATAGCCATGAATAGGGAGACTCTTTAAAAAACATAATTTACCTTGTGTGTAGCTATTCCAGTCTGATTCCAAAATGTTGAAGAAATACTGTTTTGTAATCAAATACAACTTTTTTTGCTGTAAAAAACGAAATGGAGGACAAATTCTCGGAAGTTTTCAAACCGAAAATAAAAATATCTTGGATGGTCAAGAAAAGTCTTAGTAACCAATTGTCGTAAAATTGTCGGTTTGCCGAGAAACGCAAAAAAGGACTGGGGCGATATGCCAAGCTTCACTTTCTATTATAGCGATATCATAATAGGGAAATTAAATGGAAACGGCCCGTGCAACGACCGCGTTGTTATTCCTTCTCTTTTAAAACTTTCTTGATATGCTGCGCTATTGATTTTGAGACAGAATTTAAGACAGGATTATAAGTCACCAAATTTCCAAGGTCAATATCTTACGAAGGAGTTTATTAAAATCAATTCTGTAAAAGCAGTTCGTCCACAAATCGGCTAAAGAACTTTCAGCTAAATTTCGCCTTAAAAATCGAAAATCACTTTTTAGGTGTATCAGAGCCCTTAAAAGTGCTAAAATGAATGAATTCAATAATAGTCACGGGGTGTAACACCCAGATTCTCATCACTGCACTTTCCCAGTCAAAACCCTGCAGAAACCTTCATGAAATCAATTGGTAAAGCAATGAAGGTTGGAAGGCAAACAAACGCTAGAGAATCAGATTCCCTAATACACTGAAGAAACATGAGCAAACTCTATGCTTTAGTCTGTAATTTTGTCCGTCCTTCCTAATCTCGGAAATTTAACTTCCATTTTTTTTCTTCAAACAGGCAAAGAAGAACACTGAAGGTTGTAAAAGCACAATCAGGTAAAAAATCAAGAAGGAATGGGCAGAGGCGCGTAACAAAATGGAAACAGAAAGGTTGATTTATGGATCGTTTCCTGATGTATCTGAGCATTCAGGTCATACCGTCGATGAGGTATGTACATTGTCAAAATTGTTATATTTTTATCATTCTCGTTTATTTTTAATCATCGTTTTTGTGGCCCTTCGTGGAAACAATTCATCGGCTGTCTAAAAGCTGTTGAATTTTTCGAAGCATGCCACGTAAAATATTTGTTATTATTATCTTTATTATTATTATCGGGGTCGAATTTCAACTGGATAAACTTATATATTTGGTTTCTCCTTTATTTCTTAATTCAATTCAGTTTGGAGGATTATGCCAACAAGTGGACAGACAGATAATCAGTCATATCAAAGAACTTGTGCGGGATGGAATACACGATACCAATGAAATGGTCAGAAACATCGACATATTCGTCAATATTGTCTTATTGGGAAAACTCCACCACCAAAAACCAACAGACGTTATTATCCAAAACCAAAAGACGTCGCAAATCACATTTCTGTGGAAAGATCATCCACTATAGGCCATTTATAAAAGGGATCAAAACCTGGCGTTAAAGAACGTTCGTGGTTTGTAGTTTTCGACTCAATTTGATTGAAGTAGCTGTAAACACAAACAATGGTACTGAAACACAAAACAAAACATTCAAAAATAAGTACCTCAATGCATACAAGACAAGTCACTGAGTGGGATGATGACTGTGCTGGCTGAAAAATTTCTACCACAAAAGTATAGAGGGTAAATAATATCTACTATTTCAAAATAAAAGAACTTACTTAGTTCTGTAAATGATGGGCATTTTATTTATAGAACACTAAAAATATAGTGTCAGTTAAAATTAATTCAAAAAAAATCAAAATCTTCTTGTTTAGACATCTCCATAAGAACAAAGAATGCAGCAGTACATACAAGGTCTACAACAGCGCCTTACCAAAATGGCTTATCATGAACGACCAAAACAATTTATAAAACACGTGTCAAGAAGACCTAGACAGTATCAGATCTTCATCGTGAAGACATTTCAAAGAAAGGCAATAAATTCCACGTAAAAAGTGAGAATAGCAATATGAAATACGAGGTCCACTTTGGAGATGATGGGAACTTTCTCTCGTGCACGCGTATGAGCAGGTATGGTCCTCATTACCTTGCAAGCATATGATGTCAATCCTCAAGAAAGCTGGAGAAATTTCTTGGGAATCTTTCACTGATGCCTACGGGAACTCTGTTTTCTTCAATCTGAATTTTAAAGCAATTGGATTGAAAACTGAGATATGTTGCAAAATATTAATGTTGAATCGTTACTAAGGTTGATACTTGATGATCAGGTTGTCAAAATAATAAATCTTAAAAGTATGTTTGTTTTAGTTAGTTCAATTCATTCGCATTAAAGGTACCCACAAAAGATGAAAATGAACCAGAGAGTGCAATACCTGATGATTTTGAGAGTGGAATTCCAATGATAGCTGACAGCAATAATAATACAAAGGTATAATCACAGTCCAAAAGCATATTGACAGAACAGGAAAGAATGCGAGACATCGTAAAAGAAATAAACACTTTGTCTTACCTGGTTAAAGATAGAGACGTTCTTGGAGTCAATACCAGTGTTCTAGAACAGGTCTACCGTGAGATGAAGGCTGCAGCATCACAAGATCATGGATTACTCCTGGAAAAAGAAACATAATGCAGAAATGTAAATGTGTGTATTGCTATTAAATATGTTTCTAGATATCTTTTAATTATTTTTTGTTTATTTATGATGAAATAAAGTATAAGTAACTAATTCAGAATGACAAGAAAAAGATCTTCAAAGTATGCAAGCCGCGTGGGCTAGAAATCCCGCGGTCGTCGTTGCCTTTAAAGCACCCCCAAAACAACAACCGCCACAACCTGTAATTCAATCTAGTGATCCAGCTCAATCATCACCTACTACCCAGACACTCACTAGACCACAAACACCACCTTCACGAGTACCTGTTAATGAAAACCTTTCTGGAACCAGTCAAATTAGCCCGTCTCTACATCTCGGCAACCTTTGTCAGCACCCACCGGCACCGCCGTTATGTCACCCGCTAAGAAATCGTTGGCTGCCAAAATAGCCAAGCGAAAGTGAATGTATCATACCGTGAAAAGCACAGCTCAAAATCATATATTTACGCTGTGCCGACGAATCGAGATTCTATTCATCGCGCAATCAGTGAAGACAAAAGTAACCATGACGACCATCCAAGATCTTGGATGAGCGTCATAGTCGATATTTTTATTCCCGTCGTTGAAAACACAACTTACAAAAGATCATCAATGCTTTGTAAAAAGAGTCAGTGATAGAGAATCATAACATAAAGTCTGTATATTATTTCGATTCAATTAAAGTGACATTTCCATAATTAAAAGTTTAGTAATTACTGTTATACATTTGGGGATCATGTAAAAGATTTCTTTCGAAATAGACTCATTTCAACTACACTTGGAGGTTTCTGGGGAATTCGTAAATAGTAAACTGCATACTGATACAGTCTGCTAGACATTAATATGGTAATATTTGCTCTTCATCTTTGATTTTTTCTACAGTGATTAGATTGACACATGCGCGATAAAATTTATATTATTTGTCTTCAGAGGTTACTACTTTCTTTGAAAACTTAACCTCTGATACTCAGGGTAAATGTATCATGCAAAAAATGCAACTGCAAAAGTATTTAGCTGAATGAATGAAGTGAATTTCTACGTCTATATTGTGGTTATGTGGTAAATTTCCAAACATCGAAGCGTCACAAGAGAATGGTTGAATGCAATGCACGTTCTGTCTTATGCTTTCTTCCAGTCGGTAGAGCCGGACTCTAAAAATTTTGCTCAATAATGGACCTACCTCAACCTATTAATAAAAAACCAATTACAAGTATTCAGAAATCATTGGAGGATAAAGCGAATGACATTTGCAACAATCTACTCAGTAACGCAGCAAAATATGCGTATGAATACACCACCAAAAATAACCCCGATACATTGTAGTCGATGACAAGGGAGAGTCTTACGCGAAAATTCCAGCAAGTGTCGATGGTACGTTGATGAAGCGCGGACATCAGTCCAAATTGGGTTCATCCAAACAGTTGAGACTGGGGAAGTGCTTGACTATAGCGTGAAAAGTCTATTTTGTCATATGTTGTAATCAGCGAAAAAGTCAGATAAAGATTTTAATGCAGGTATGAGACACATCACTCCAGTTGCAAAGTTAGTCACAAAGGCTCCTCTGACAAAATGGAGCCAGAGGGGACTAAAGAAATTTTCCACCGTTAATGGAACAGAACCCAATTTACAATCTTTTTATTGGCAATGGTGACAGTGGTACTTACAGTCATGTCAAAGAAGCATGTCATGAGAAACACGGTGATATCTATGATATGACAAAAACGAATGGGAACACGACTAAGAGAATATAAACGCCTCATGAAAGGCAAAAAATTATCCAACAACAAAGCGTGCGTACGTATTATGTGGACGGCCCCATAGATGACATGCAAAAGTATTATGTAGAGGCCATTAGGGTCAAGGGTCTTAAAGGGGAACTAAACATTTTTGAGGTCATGCTTTTTTTGTCTCCAAGAACTACACAGAACAGTATAAGTTCGAAAAAATATAATTTCCACTCTCAATGTCTTTCCTATTTTGTATAAAACCTTCTTTAAAAAACGTATAATTTGTTTAAAATTAACCCCCACTTTATACATGTTTGTGACGTCATATCGTTCATATTTTCTATGAATTTTGTGTATGTTCATCAACTTTAAAGCTTGATATTGCGTGAACGAGAAATAATAGGAAGATAGTAAAATCATTTTTGATTTCAGGAAGGATTCAGTTTTACGTGGACTAAATTTGGGGTTGTCAGCTTATTCCAATAAAAAGTTCAATTTTTTCAATCGACTCTAAAATCCTTTTCACTCACTTGTTTTCGAAAGTTCAAACATAGTTTTACTCTACTCAAAAATGGCTTTTTAATGAATTCTGTCTCTTGGTTAAACCATTTGTGGATAAAAAGTTATGGCTACACTAAAAAAATTAAAGGTTCTCTATCAACTAAAAGTAAGAGCTTTTCCAATTACTTTCTGAACGTGTTTACGTCAAACAGATGGCTCGACCTATTCCCCTAACAAAATACGCATTGCTTTAAAAAGATTAGATTTTCTGTAAACATAAAGAGCTATATCTTTTGATAGAGAAGTTTATAGAGAAAAATATTTTCAGAGGTCATTCCTTGGAAGTATGTGATGTGATTTAGGTATTTTCAAAAAAATGTTTAGTTCCCCTTTAAATACCGTCATACGGACAATAATTTGGGTACCGTAATACCGTCGACTAAAGAAGCTTAAATACCTAAAAAACGATACCGGTAGAAAATGAAATACCGTAATCTCGTTGTTTTTTTCTGGTAATACCGATTTACCGGAGGAAAAAAGGCCAAATACCGTCGTACCGTAAAGTGAAAAATTAGGGGTAATACGCCATGTATAATGCAGTTTGCGCCATTTATAACCATTGCATCAAAAGTGACACCGAATCACTAGACAAACAGCACGCGTTTTGTCCTAAGGATGGATGGTGCAAATACTGGAATGACAACGATAACTATAATGACGGGAAGCGCCTCGACCCTATTTTTCGTGAAGAGCTAAAAGAGATCTTCGTAGATCTTAGTAATAATGAGTGGCCTCACCCAAAATCAAAACCAATCGATTAATGGCACCCTATGGCCGTCTTTGTCCTAAGAACAGCTTTTGTGGTATTGATAAGCTAAAGTTGGCGGTAGCCTTAACCGTCGGTAAATTCATTTCCGGTGGTAGCTTTTCCGTAGATCTATTTGAAAATTTTGTTGAATCAGTTGGAGAGAACACTCTAGCAAGACTTGAAAAAGATGACACCAGGAGAATCAAAGCTGCTTCTAAAATGATAACTGGCAAGGCTAGACTAACATGACAAGAGCTCTGAAAGAAGAAGAAAAAGAAATCCGACAAGGAGACAACAACTATTTTCCCGGTGCTATTGGTTTATCCTCTGTACCTGACATTGACCTTGGTGATAAACCAAAGAAGCAAAAGCAGCCTAAGAAACCTAACCTGGTAGCAGCTGTGGAGTTTTCTTAACGCGACACGCTGAAGCTCTAAAGATCGCTAAAACTAACATCTGAGGAAAATGGCCCTATCTCTACGGAAAATTTGAGTCAACTTTTTGTCTCGTGCCGAAAACTGAAAAATGAAAATGGCGCTCCATGAAAAGTGCGTTTTATAGATAGAAATTAAAGTTGGCTTTTATGAAGGATTGAGTAGATCCAGTTTCCTAGTCTACTGTGTAGAGTACTCTCTAATTCACAATAGGTTTTTACGTGTAAACAACTACAGGTTGGTGTTTTTGTCTGTATTAAGGTTGTGTGGGTGTGGTCCATCGTTGAGTTTTCGTGGACTTTTTTCGTAGTGTTTTCAAGGGAAAGATTTCGAGGTTTTCATGAGAAAAAAAAACTCTTACCTCAACATACAAAGTTTCTAAAATTTTAGAGTCTGGTGCAACTAACAAAGTCTGATACAATTTTGAATGACACAGTCTGCGAGTGAACCCTTGTTGACAAAATTTCAAACTTTCAAAACTACTTTAAACTATATCCAAACGTCAGCCACATTCATAAAGGCTCCTTTCCATCAGCCATTTTGTTTAGAAATGAACCCGGTTTGTGTAATTTACGATGTACGATCCAACGATTCACGATGCACGATCCATGCATATAGTATGTTAATTATTCTAATTATGCATTTACAGGTTTTAGTAATCACATATTTTAATTCCTTCTTTTGTATTCCTGGAAAATCAATGTAAATATTTTAACCTCAACAATCAAATCAAATCAAAACATAAACTTTTTTGCCCATGCTTTGAATTGAATATCTTGTAACCTTTTTGCTTTCTTTCTTAAAAAAAAAACGTTTCTCCGATTAAACCAACCAAATGCATTGGATTGAGACAGGGTTATAAACAAAAATTTACAACGTTGTGGTAAAGTAGGGAAGACGTTTTTTAATGAAGAGCGAGTGTATAAACTCACCTTTTTTTGAGAAAGATCAAATGACTTGATCATCAAACAAAGAAAAATATCAAATAAATAAAAACACCAGTTGCAATTCAGTTGGTGAAAGGCTTTTATAAGAACATGCCAAAAGTAATGTAGCCAATGATTCCTTATTTACCTTATTCATTGTTCTTAAAAAAATAGTAAACGTACAAAAATGAGTTTGTGTTTTAATAAATTTTTCGCGCCAAAACTTTTCTATGACGTCAAGGCTTTTTCTTTCATTTTAAAGGGGAATTAACGTTTCAAATTTGTCAACAAACAAATGACAGATTCAAATAGAGCTCATTGAGACGATTTCAAATATATATGGTTTATTGGGCTTTACTCTTCTACATCCGGAATAAGAGTTGTTTGAAAATTCCTTTGTGTTGCTATGAATACGACAAATGTGACGTAGGGTGCGAACTGTGTTTCTCTTTTTTATAAGGAAAGAGTGGTGAATGATGATTTAAAATGCAGTTTTTGAGTTACTTTTTACCGTTAGAGAATTTACTGCACCTTTGGAATACTAACTACATTCTCCTAGTTTTATGTCTTCAACGTTTTGCTATAATTACTCTAAAAAAGATTCATTTCTAACGTTTTATATCTCTTTTACAACTTAATAGAGTGTAACAGTGAGAATAGTTTGAGCACACTTTACGTCACAAAATACACAGAGGGGGAGTTTTTCTCCATTGTAGAGTCAAAATTGTGAGAAATTAAAGATTAAATAACTCAATGAATAAAAGACATTATGAAGTGGTTCTTTTTTTGTTCGATCACATTTTTCTTCCTCTTTAATGTTTCGAAAAGAAATTTCAGGGTTAATTCCAAACGTTAATTCCCCTTTAAAAACGAGTGAGGCATGCGGCAAACATTTTCTTTCTCTCGCTATCAATTTTTGGTTTTTCTACATAGAAGATATAAGTTATTTTAATCATTCTGATTATGATAAATTATTTCCCCTTCTTTTTTAATTTTTTTTTCGTTATTGTTATATGATGTTTGTAGCTAGCATTATAAAAACTTATTCGTGCATAATTAGAATAATTAACATAAATCATGCGTGGATCGTGCATCGCGCATCGTAAATTACACAAACCGGAAATAAACCTGTGTTTTCATTTTCATTTCTTTATCTTTTTTTTGCAATGTCAGCTTTTTCCATAAATTATGCGCACGCATCTAAAAATATCGAAAACCTCGCAAAAAATCTGCTCAGTGACTGGGCGCAAACTGACCAATTAGATACATTCGCATATGCAGGGACAGATATCCCTGCCAGAGGAGTTAGTTGGATCAGACCGTAAACCAGAGACAAGATTATGAAAAACTAGACGGTGAAATAGTTTACGGTCTGGATATCCAGGCAAGGTTTTCATCTTAAGAAACAAGTATATTTTACAAACTAATGATTTTTCCAGAAAAATATAAATCTATCTTTTACTCCAAACAAATGCTTATAAAAAAGAAAGGAGATAATCCCTTTTCCTAATTTACCTCCTATCTTTTACTCCAAACAATGCTTATAAAAACAATAACCTATATTCACTTTTCCTAATTTAGCCATCTTTTAGCCCAAACAATGCTTATAAAAACGAAAACCTTTATTCACTTTTCCTAATTTAGCCATCTTTTACTCCAAACAATGTTTATAAAAAGGGAAACCTATATTCACTTTCCCCAAATCTCTGCTTTTTCTAATTCAGTCATCCTTATTTTCCATTACACCATTACTTGATGCATAATGACGAAAAAATCATTTTAATTATTGTTTAAATAAAAAACTAACCATTATTTGATGCATAATAACGAGGAATACCCTTTTAATAATTGTTCAAATAAAGAAAAATCAAACAAAACAAGTTACATAAACACGATCATGAAATTATGTTTGACTCCCGTGAAGAGAATTTTTGAAATAAAAGATGATCTCCTCCGCTGCAGCTTCGAAAACTCATATTCACGCAGAATACCTCCCCTCACGCTGACCTATTTTCACATCAGCGCTATAAGTACTGGTGGTCCAACGATGCTTTGCGAGTGGAAAGCTTTCAAATTGGAGGAGGAAGGTGAAAATGGATGTTTGTTATTCTTTTAAAACTCAAGTTTCTTGGTCTTTATACCTTATATATAAACTTTATAAAAGTATTCAGTAATGGTTTGTATTCATTTTCTATAGGTTCAGTTTTCTTCTACTAATAACATAAAGATGTTTGTTTATGATTTTTCTCTCTTTTTAAGTGATATTTGTGTGTATGATGTTAATATACTTTGTTTTCTCTTGTGTGATCAGTTTAAAGCAAAAAAGATTATTTTTTGAGCATATTCATCCATTAAAGAACCGTAATTGTGAAATACAATAATGTTTTGCATGCTTCTTTTCTGAATTTGCTATGAGAGAACTTGACATATCTCCTGACCCAAAAGTTGTCGGCCATGACACCCTTCCCTGTCGACATTACACTCGAACCCATTTCTCTAAAATAAAATTCTACGCGGTCCACGTACAGACGCGTAACCATATTCTTCAGAGTGTATATTTTCGCCCGTCTTTAGAGCTTCATCGTACTGGGCCAGAAAATACACAATCTGTTATCAGGTTAAAGAAACCTATAAGCAGTCAAACCCCACATCACAAAAACCAACGAAAAGCTTGAAATCGAAACAACCTACTCCGCCCAAACCGTCAAATCAATCAAAGCCGTTGCCCTGAATGTCAAATTTGCGTCTGATAAGAATCTGTCACTTATTTTGGACTGTAGAGTTGCAAAGTGATGCGAGAACAGTGGATTTTCTTATGAACATTTTATTTTTTGGATAGCTTTAAGTTGTTTATTCAGAAAAATTTTACAAATTTTTGACTTCAGTCGACCTATATTTATTTCTTCATAGAATTATATTTCACAGGTCTATCGACCTCTACGAAATAATTTAGATTTATAAACATTGTCCAATTCTTCATCTGTCGTCCAGTCGTCAGAAGATATTGACAGAGAAGACGTTGTTTTGGTC
>NW_027103313.1:23949-57066 GCF_902728285.1 Clytia hemisphaerica
GTCAATCATCGACCTAGAGGATAATCATCTACCTTCTGATGTACATGGAACACCAAATTTCGTGGATGACAAGGTTGTCATGGAAAATAGAATCGGTTCGTCAAATATATGGTATGTTCATAGCATTGAGTTTAAAGCTCTGAAGGGCCTATAGTTGACTTGTGGAGGGGGAAATGAAACCTCTTATTTCCCATTCGAAACGCATGACGCGGCGTGACTTTCACACAAACGCTAGATTGAAAATAAAAATCCATCGCCAGATTTTGCCGCACGAAAACACATAAATAGCGGCACGAATCTTAACGCTCACTTTTTCCGTGATTGATAAAAGTCGAAATCAAAATCCCAACAAACTGCTTCCTCCGTCGGCCCCGATTTGGTCGACCCAACACGCCACTGGTTTCAATACTCTCTATTGTTTCATTAAAACCTCAGTGCGTACTAACTTTAAAAGAGAGTGGGGCTGAAATAAAGACAAACTGAATGACATGACATTATTCATACAAATGAATATTATTCCAAACAATTATCGTATTATCGTATAACACCTATATTACTGTGTTACACGAATAGCGCTTCGTTATGCAAACGTCATGATTATTGTATGCCGAGTTTCTACATCTGCAATTGAGCTTTACTAATCTTAAATTGATCGAAACTTTCACACTACCAATCGGCAGCATGTTAGTGAGACATAGTGAACAGCCTTATCCAGATGGTGAATAAATGTATGCCGAGTGATTAGTCATGAAGTACTTCTCTCTCATTTGACTGAATTCAATCCCACAATCCTATTCGTCCTAATTCAAAAGTCGTGAACTTTTCTCTTTGTAATTGAGTGTAATTTGCGTACAAGCGTAATAACGCAAAGGGGAATAAGATTGAATTTTGGTCAAACAAAAATCTATGTCTATTATTAGATTCGCCACGGTATGCTTTTAGAAATGGCTTCATCCTTGATATCTATTTACTGAATTTGTTTTTTATTTCAATATCAGTAAAGAAGTCCTGACACAGACGCCTAGCATAATTACAAAGAGTTACGTCAAAATTTCAATTTTAGGCCCGTTTTTTTTGACACACTGGTATATGTGAAACAAAAACCCTCTCTCTCTTTTTGGTTCAGGTCGGGAGTATCAATAACAGAGGTACATCGAAGAAAGTGAAAATGGTTATGAAGAACATTACAAAACATTCTTTCGGCGATTACATGTTGATGGTTTCAACACAATATTCTTACGATGTCTTCAACTTCACCATCGTTCAAGGTGCCTGTTTTTTTATTTTTGTAACTTTAGAATACAGTCGACTCTCTCTTATTAGATCTCCAAAAAGACCATAAATTTTATTCCATTTAGAGAAAGATTTAAATTACAGAGAGTAATTTAAAACGCTTTTCAGCTGAGGGAACCAATATTTTAGTTCGAATTACAGAAAGATTTGAATAATAGAGATTCGAATTAGAGAGAGTTGACTGTATATTTGAAATTCTCTCCCAAGAAGCGCGTCACCACTGAGCTTTATATAACCCTGTTGATAGTTTCCCAATCCTTGATAATCAAAACCTTGGCGGCCGCTTTTTTTTTTGGGGGGGGGTGGTGGGTGAAAGAGGCGCCTCTTACTATTTTCGGTGCCCTTTGCTTTTACACCTTAGAATTAGAATTTTTCGCCTAAAAAGGAAAAAAACAATACCCAAAATCTTCGTGCTCACTTCGCTCGCGTAACATTTACAAGATATTTTACATTTAAATGGGGGTGCCAGAATCTCAACTTTCGGGAATTGCCTCCCCCATTGTTAGCCGACCCACCACGCTACTGTCTATTGTCAGCTAAGAGGCAGATGTGATAAAGAGGAATCCGGTTTTCACCTATATAAAGAGTCGCCGTGTACCTTAAGTAGATTAAATTTCGCGAATTTCGCGAATTTTGGCCGTTTACGTGAAAATTAGTCCTCGCAAAATATTGAAATTCAAAATTAGCTAAACCCCTTGGGAAATGAAAGAAATCGGTTGAAAGAAAGGCCGATTCGCGAAATTTTATCCAAGTGAAAATTTTAGATTTTCGATTTTTGAAAAAAACTACGCGAAATTAATCTATTGTTATTGTATTAGTATTATATGCATCGATATCTTGTCTCACATCTTACAGACAGTCCTGCTGGGGAAGACGATAGTACTGTTGAGATCGCGGTCGGTGTCACAATACCCATCCTCATCGTTGTTGTGATAGTGAGCTATGTCTATTTCAAATCACCGCATCGTTATCTAAAACCACGTCGTCGTTCTGACATCATAGAATATGATTGATATCAAAAGTATTATAAAGTAAGACTTTTGATTAAAATTGCAACTTTTGTACAATTAATAGTAAGAGTGTCAAAGCTTTATCTTCTTTGCTTTTTTCCCGCTTCTTCCAAATGTCTGGGCCTAGTCTTTTTTTCTGCGTTTCATTTTCAAAACAACAAAGATGGCCCTGAAAACCAACGAATCTCTTCGGTTTTTGAGGTGCATGCATTAACTTTTGGACTGATTATGGCCCATTGAAAGGTAAATCTTCATTTTTTTTCACCTTTATAGTTTCAACTACCTTTGGAATGTTACATTAGTACTTTTTCTTTGTGTTGACTTTTTTGTATTAAATTGGAATTCATTTCACAAAACAAAATGTTTTTTTCTCGGCCATGTGTTTCATGGATATCATATGGCCATGTTTTCTTTCCACAGGCTTATTTTTATTCATATGGGTCGTGTGTTTATTTCATTTTACTCTAACTATAATTATTTTCATCTCTTCTGTCTTCAGGGTTCAGGTGAAGGAGCTTGATTGATGTGATGGGTGACTTTTAACTACCGATCCGCCGACTGGCTGAATCAGCAGTGTTTCAGAGTTTTGGTGGGTGAACGTGCACAACAAAGAAGCAGCATAAAACCAAAATATACATAGCATTATGACAGTATGAACAGATATTGTTGATTGTGATTGATGGAGAATAATAAAATATGGTCCTGCTGAATATAAATTGTGCCAGTTCCATGTTATTCCGTGCAATGTTTACGAGACAAAAGAGAAGACTGTACTGGAAAGCAGAATCAAAATGATAAGGCCGATGTAAGTTACATGTGAGTTTACCGTCGTCAACTTACCCAAAAATAGATGCGGCATGATTTCATTATTCATTATTCATTATTTTCCCAACAGCACCTTATCCACCATTTCTGCTAACCATTCTCTCTCAAAATAAAAAATTTTGCTTCGCTTCAACCCTACGCATGTTTTGCGAACGAAAAATAAAGATCGATTGCTACAGTGGCGCTAGATTTGGCAAAAAACTAAAATGGCCGCCAGGGCGGTTAGGCAGATGGGCGTGACGCCCGCTGTAGTTGTAGGATTGAGGGCGGTCACATTTTCTGTAAAAAATCTTCTTTGTTTACCCGTGTTTACTCTGGGAAAAAGGTCATGCGTAGAGGGAATCCTGCGTAGAGACGATTTTAACAACGATGGAGGTTGTAGTTGTAAAGAAATATAGAAATAATGAAAATTTTAGGAATTTTGAAGATAATGAAATTTTCATGCGGGTGCTTTTTAGAGATGCGGGCGGCCGACGGTAAACTCACATGTGACTTTCATCGGCCTAATTAATAGTTTCTTTTTTTGTCATTGAAGATTTCTTCAATATTTCAATAAAATGGAATCATTTTGATTTGGCTTGATTGATTGTTGATTCTGGATTATCGCTTGCTGACTCTCAAAAGATTTTTGTTTAACATTGGAGCTTGATCATCATCAATTAGAATAATACCGATTTATATTTGTACGATAAAGTGATAACAAAAGCATGATTGATGACTTTAGCCCAAAAGACAACTTAATGATAAAAGTACCTATATGTTACTTTTGATGCTAGCTCGAATATATTTTCAAACAAGATATCTTTCACAAAAAAGCTTTTTTTACTGGCGAATCAACTTATAATTTCATAAACTCTTTGACGTGAGATTGTAGATAAAGCTTGTTATTATTACCGCCTAATAAATAGTAATGGCATTACTTTAACTTTTATGAATTACAGGTGTTTGCCCCTCAGAATGTACGTGAAATTTACTTTTGCTCTAATTTTTTTTTTCTGTACTTTTTTAAACTTTTTTTGGGGTTTTTACAAGGTCTTCTATCATAAAATTTCTTCCCAGTAACTTAAATCTCAAAGTTTTAGGTTTTTGGTATTTTTTTCTCAAATTGAACTTTTATACTTTATTTAGGGGGGACCGCAGAATGTCAGTCTGGAAAATCGTATTATCTGGAGAACCAAAAGTCATGCATTGATGAAATTTTGTGTGAATGCATTTATTTGAATCCTTTTTAATATGTAAAATTTATGTTGACTTATTTTCAAGGGAACCCCACTTTGCTCCACAAAGTGCCAGTGATAGGGACCTCAAAATGCCACCTTTTGCAGATGATTTTTCAAAAAAACCAAACTATGTAGACCAGTTTGATTAAAAGCCACCCTTTCCTATTGCTTTGCACTACCTAGAAAAGCCATATTGTAAATGATTAGTTAGACTGTGTGTAAATTTGGACTTGTTTGATTTAAAAGTAAAAATTAGGTTTTATCAAAAAGTAATAAAGTAAGACATTTAGGTAAGTTACGTATGCTTTTTCTGCATCCACCAAGGCTAAAGTTAAGTTAAATCAAGACATGAAGACTTCTTTTCTGACATTGATAATGATGATAGTGAGAGCTACTCAACTACTGATGATGAAGCTGATGCTAGGTCTACTGCAGATGAAGAGCTGGAGGAAGAAGACGAAATTGCCACAATGAAATCAACTTGGAAAAGACTAAGCCCTCCAAATACAGAGGCTAGTCTCATTGGAAAGTGGTTTGGTGTCTGCTACAAAGGCAAAAAATCTGAAACACTCTACATCTCAAAGTTTGTCTCTCGCTTTCTTTACGATAAGGATGGCAATGTAACTAATGTTGTGATGAGATCACTCAAACCGAAATTTGGATCTGGCACTGTTTTGGAAGACACACCTTCCCATCTACCACCTGACGAGTCAACCTTTGAATTGACTGATGTAATATGTGGGCCTCTAGAAGTCAATCCTTTAAGAGGAGCATCTAAATTTAATGTTCCTGTATATGAAAAAAGCAAAACAGATCTTTGATATATTGTGAAAAACAAAGACAGAGGACAAATGTAAACTTCCAATCATGCAATATTTGATAAAATCAAAAATTGTTCCTTTTTAAAAATATATTTCTCCATTAAAAATAGTTCCTACAATTTTCTAGATAATTCTATTGTACACTGTGTTTCATAGTAGTTTATTTATAGTTTATTTTAAATTTGCATTGAAATCCTTGTTCCTAAATATTCGATGAAAGAATGAAATGAAACTCAGTTTTCAATTAAGGGGGGACCGCAAAATGCCAGTCATGTGATGTAAGAGGTTCTGCTATCATAGATTTGTCTATGGTATTGGGAACAGCTAATTTATGCTTAAAATGTTTCTACTATGTTGGGGCTTATTGAAAATTGCTACTTTGCACACTTATATTCAGATCACAGGATTCAAGGCCAAAAACCAAAAAAAAAGTGAAATTTTTTATGTGAATTTTTTTTACTGAACCGGTCCTAATTTTTTTTCACCCATTTCTAAACACATTTTTTCAATTGAAATTGAGACCTTATACTTTCATACACATGGAAACCACAAAAAAGTTTGGTTAAAATGAATCTCAAAGCCTGTAGCTGCCATTTTCCAAACACTGACATTCTGAGGGGCGGTGGCATTCTGAGGGGCAAACACCTGTATAGAAGTTTTTGAATTTTATTCTGCAAGGCAAGGTTCTTGAAAAAATTAGTTTGGACTAGTTTGTATTAATTTTATAAATAAAACATTGGGAACATCTTTTTGCCGAACACACAATACAGTATATATCGCAAAAATAGACTCACAAAAAGACAAAATTTCATCACGCAAAAAATCTTTTTTTTTTTTTTTTTTTTTTTTTTTTTTTTTTTTATCTATAGTATATGTAACACGAACAAATAGTACAAAACTAAGGGTTCCTAACCTCCCGCAAAAGGACCACCAGATCATACCGCCAGGAGGAAGGAACCCAAACTAAGCTAACAATAGATTAATAAATCAATTTGATAAATGCATGGAAAAAAAAAATTACTACAGAGGATAAATACTAACAAAAAATAAAAAACAAAAACAAAAAGAGCAAAAAATCTCACTAGTCTTGATAAGTTACTGGAAATTATTGCTAGGCTGCTGATTCCTTTTCGGAAAATTGATACTACATTTGGAGTGAATGATATCATAAAGAGGTAGCACATTTTGAGAGATTGTATACTAGGTTCTAATGGCTGAAAAGCTCAAGATCAAACTACGCACTATTTTCTTTTAAATTTTGAAGGGAAATGTATATTATAATTTTTGAATTGTTTATAAATTTGTCTTTTTAAAAGTTTTATAGAGAGCTAAGTAATTGTTTCAAAAACTCACAAAAAGATGGGATAAAAGTCTTTCAATTTATTCAGATAAAATACCAGCCTAAAGCCTAATGTAATATCTTTGTTGTTGGTCATTCAGCCATTGCACAAGAAACATGTGTGTTCTTTTTTGTCACTTGCACTATTTTTTATAAGAACCAGTAAATTTTTTTAAAGGTTTGGCTGTCCTTTTTTGCACTTTGAGCCTGAAATTGTTTTTGAATTGCTCAAAACCCGGCGTATTTAATTTTTGAGCCTCGTATTGTTCTTATAAAATTCTTATAAAAAGAAAGAGTTTAGTTGGAAAACATTATCAATAAAAGTTTGACTTATAAAAATAATTTGTTAGTGTCGAAATTTCTTCGCTTTGCGAAAACGGAACGGTCGTTCCGCAACCCCTTTTATGTAAATTGTAAAAGGGGTTACGCACGATACGAAAATCTCGTGTTCGCAAGCGAAAGGTTTTTTACACTACATACCGTAGGATTGCTAAACTTCCTTATTCCCAGCGAAACGTTCCGATTGCTAGTGTACAACGGAAAAGGACCAAAACGCCACAAAAGTAGATTTAACACCGATTTTAGCCGGAGACGCCTAGAAGCAAAAAGATCCCGAGAAATGAGAAAGTTAGCCATTTTATGATACAATTTTAAAAAGTTGTACCCAGCCGTTTGGGTGAAATAATTCGAGGCATGATTTGGGCTATTTTCGCGATATTTGCATGGTGAACAAACCTTTTTTGGTAATTTTCATGATCGTCACGAGAGCAAGGAAAATTTCTATCAATGCATTTTAAACATGTACAAACTCTGGTGAACCAAAAGAAATTTGATTCTATTTTCAAAACAAACTGCTTTTTTGAAGTTTTTTTAACTCAAATATCTTAAAATTTCAACCTAAAATACTTTTTCTCTTTTCTCGTTTTCTTAAATCAGGGGGTAATGTATATATCTACAAAAATTGATCTTGTTCATCAAAAATTGAGAATATTTTACAATAAGTAAAGTGAAAACCAAAGGAAAATTTATATTTTCAAAATAGATGAAATATTTTGCATAAATAAAATATTGGAAAAAAGGTTTAATATATAAAATATTGGAGAAAAGGTAAAATATATAAAATATTGAAAACAAGGTAAAAAATTATAGCATCCAAAAGTTATATTTTTTGAAATGCATGTCAAAAAGTAAAAAACTTTCAAAACAGGGAAACAATTTCATAATTTCAAACATACACTTTTTCTAATATAAGAACAATTTTATAAGAACAGCGAGGCTCAAAATCGCCAAAAAATAAGAACAATTTAAAAACAATGCTGAGCCTGAAACTACTCAATTTCAATCAATTTAGGGGTCAAAGTAATAAAAATTGGGTATGATTCCTAAAATACCTGACTTACATCCTATTAATAAGAACATGATAGAAGCCCAAAGTGCAAAAAAAAAAAGAACAGTCGAGGCTCAGAAAAATTTTACTGGTTCTTGTATAAAAAAAGTGTAATGCAAAAGAAGAAAAAAATATATCATATACAGTATATACTGGGAAACATTTTCATAATCTGAAAGAACGTCGAAAGGAAAAAATTCCCCTAGCAGAAGGCATTTGATAATTTTCGATAACATGCTGCAAAAGCAAAAAATGTCACATACATAGTAATTGGCAATCATAATTTCCAAAATTTCCAAAAAGAAAAAAAGTTATCATGCCAGGATATTGCTTCATAACAAAAATATTTCGAATATTACAGACCCGAATAGAAAACCGAACAAGGGCTAACTTGCCGAATGTCGCTTTGGTCATTAAAATTAATCTCTTCAAAACACGTTGAATTCCGGTCAGTACATTAAACATGATTCTCGTTTTGTTTTCTCGGAATTTTCTATGGGAATGAATATCTCCTAAGCATTCGCTACATCTCCTTTGGTTTTTGTTTTGATTTCGCGCAGCGTCAGCATAACTTAAATATCCCAATCGCCTTTCCCTTTAAGAATATTTTTGTTAATTGTGTGTATTTACGATTTTTTTGGTATTTTTTATTTTTTAATCATTCCGAAACAGAGGGTAATTTAGCAAAAAGTTGAAAAATATCTTGTAAAAAGTTGTTCATTCTTATTTTTAGCAAATACCATTTTCGTTGATGGTTCCTAAAACATCTCGGAAAGTCTCAACACGCCGCCCGAACAGTACAGCCAACAGCCATTTTGTTTACAGACGAATCTACGTTTTCATTTCCATTTTTTACTGCCGAGTCAGCTTTACTATGTGCGCGCATCAAAATTAACAAAATGCGCGCGAATGTATTGCTGAGTAATCTTGCCAATCAAACTGAACCTACTTTGCAGGAAAAATCTCATGCAAGCGAGTTACCTACACCAGGAGTTAAACAAAACAACCAAAACATCACACAACAAGACCGTGAACAAAGTTTAACGCTTGGATTCCCAGGCTAATGTAGATGTTGCCATTGAGTTTAAAGCAGCCCGAAGGGCTAGAGTAGAATCTCTAACCTTTCCCAGGCAAGAAAAAATGAAGCTACTTATTTCCCATCCAAAACGCGCCGTTATCATGACGACGGATTGTGTCTAACGGTTCCTTTGTTTTTGAGGACTGCATTTTTGGAAATCTAATGATAGATTTTAGTTTCAATCCAGCGTTTGTGTAAAAACCACGCGCGGGCGTTCTGGATGGGAAATAAATGGTTTCATGTCTCATCTAGGAGTCCCGAGTCTAGCCTTTCGGGCTTGGAAGTCAATGGATGTTGCTGATTAGACGTTTAACCCTATTTTTATCAGGGGGGGTGTTTTCTACCAGGCAGGCACTCTTTTGCTAATAGCTCACTGAAAATTTTTTTTAACACTCCGAAACTTTTTGACTTTTAATATAATCCTATTAGCAGCATGTATACCAAATTTTACAATTATACACCGACCAGATCAGGTTTTATGACTTTTTTGTGCAGGCATATCATAAAATCCAGCTAAAACCTTGTAAAATTCCAAAATCTTAAATTTAGCATAACTTTTGATCTAGCCATCCAACTGACTTCAAATTTTGACAGGTTATAGGTATTAATGATAAATTTTAAAAAATATTTAAAAAATTTTCAAAAACTGCTGATGTCATCAAAAATGACGTCATTGTTTTTTGAAAAAATTTACTCATTTTCTGCATGGATTTTAAACCTTGATTTTATTAGTATGGTAAAAACCGGCAAATATGTTAAAGATATTATTTTTGGCTTTTAGAAATTTAAAACAGAATTGAAAAATCTCCATTCGTTCAACTTTAATTGCTATTTCATTGAACAGTACTTATTCATTGGTCAGCGATAATTGTTAAACTTTGTGATGACGTCATCACCTTTATGATGACGTCATCAACCCAAATTTTTTTCTATGATGAACTCCTTTTATGATAGAGAACATTTGTACCAAATTTCAAGTCCATACCTTTTCTAGATCAAAAGTTATACAAGGCTGGTGGAAAACACCCCCCCTTGAGAATACAAAATCCGAAAAAGCCTGATAATAATAGGGTTAATAGACTACCTTTAAGGATACCTTTTGGAATCTGGAAAAATCAGAAAGTTAAATCTCAGTGCCACTACTAAAGGTCAGAAAATAAGGAACTTTCAGTTTTTTGCCGCTTGAAAGATCGAAATTGTGTCCCAAAAAGGGTAAGTAGTACATTTCACAAGAATTTATTCCTTTTTTTCCTCGACGTTCGAAATTCGGGCTGTACGTACCCGTCAGTTCACAGCCCTAGTACCCCCCAGGGTACCAAATAGGCTTTTCCGGAAAAAAATTTAACATGGGGGGGGGGGGTGGAGGATATAACAATTTTCAGTGATTTATCCCCCGGACAAAGTGGGGGACAAAGTACTTTTGCCCCCCCGGACAACGGGTTTTACCCCGGACAAGCATCAGTCGACCTCCCCAGACAACCCAAATTACCCCGGATAGAGCAGATTTACCCCCCGGACAATATATCCTCCACCCCCATGTACGGACATTTTCTGGCAGAACCCAAATAAGACATCGAGATTATAAAGCAAAGGAAATTACTTTTCGTTTTTCATGCAAAAATATAACTAATATATACAAAAAGTTCGTGCAATAGAAGATACTAAAAAACACCTTATGGAAGCTTTACTTTAACATATTAACTCTTTCTTAGTCCGAATCGCAGATACTTCCTATATAAGAAACTCTCTTCGCTTTATGATGAGCAGAAGCCTACTTTTTATCATATTAATTTTTAAAGAACAACGCAAAAAAAAAAAAAAATTAGGAATTAAGGGTCAAAAATAAAATTTAAAGCTAAAAATAGGTTGCCCGAACATTAAGAACAGCTGATGAGAACAACTTGAGGCTAAAAATGCCAAAAATAAAATTTTGAGTATAAAAATATTGACTGGGTCTTTCAATAAAACTCAATTAAAATGCTATCTATCTGCAAATCAAAATAAATATCAAATCCTTAAAACACAAGATATTTTCGTTTTAAATGTAAACATATAAACAAATATAACAAAATAAATAAAAATATTTTCATATAGACTAGTATTTAAACTTTAAATATCGACATAAGACTCCTAAAGCTAAATGGCGTTCAAAATCAAGCATGCCATATTAGCACGGCTTTATTTTGACCGTAAAGTGCGATACCGTAGGCCTGTACATAACTTACCAAAGCAAACCATGCAAGTGAAATCTTATGTACAGGCCTACGATATCACACTTTACGGTCTGAAGAAACACTTGTTTAACCTCGCTATTACTTCGCCAAGACGTTTATAAATCTTTTGGTTTTTAGGAGGGGCGTTATTTATTCGAAGGGGGCGTTTATATGAAATTCTTTCTCAAAGGGGTGTTTATTCGAGGGCGAGGTGGCGTTTTAAAGAAGAAGGGAGTTTATTCGAAGTAATACGGTCAGTGGCGTGGTGGGAAAATTTCTCTGGGGTGGCCAAGGCAAACATGGCGCCCTATTTAAAGATTTTTTGTTTTTGGCGCCCCTCTAAATTTATGGACACAAAAAAGAGGGTGTGCGAGCGAAGCGAGGCAGAAAATTTTGAGGTGATGAGGGGCGCCTTTTTTGTTTTTTCATTTGTCAAACTTTCGATATGGGCACCTGAAAAATCCTTCTTGGCGCTCCTTCCCAAAAGGGCTCCGCTGGGGGGAGCCTGGCCCCCTGGCCCCCCCTGCCACCACGCCACTGAATACGGTACACGAAAAGAAAAAAAGGCTACTCACTTTTTCTTTTACAAGAACATTGTTATAAGAACAGCAAGGCTTAAGAATGCTTAAAAATAAGAACAATTTAAGAACAACACGAAGCTTTGAAGAGCTGTATATGAATAATATTAATTGAATATATAAAACGCAAACAAAGAACAATTCTGGAATAGCCCAAATTGAACAAGAAGAATTTAAAGCGTTGAAAAAAAAAGAACAAAATAAGAACATTAGCCGTTCGTAACGCTAAAAAAAACTAAAACTAAATTCTCAGAATATGATTCTTTTGATATTTGGCATGATAATACCTTTTCTATGATCCCGAAAAATTGATCCAATTATTTCACAGTCGAGTTATTTGATTTTGAAAATTTCTAAAAATGAGTGGTTGTTCTAGGAAAAAAGTTTAAGATTTCAAAATCAAGTATCTCAGAAATCGACACACATGATCAGTGAAAAGTATCATTTTTTATTAAAAACTAATAGAAAAAAGTTAATTCTTAGTTTAGTTTATAACTAGAAAGTGGAACTTATTTCTCGGTCTAAGCACTGAAATTCACTCTTTCACTTTGCAGACTGAATTTTCTGAAAATCAAAAACCTGTTTATCCATTAAATTTAGGGTGTATTGAAAAACGGTGCAAAAATTGAAAAATCTTCTTCGTCGCCCAACCATGGTTGGCGACATTATTTTCCCAAGAATCCCTTCAATCACTTCAAACGGCTCGACAGGAATGAATAACCAAAATTTACTTTACCAGAAGTTCACAATGTGTTGTAATGATTCGATTTGCTTTGACGTAATCCTTCCACAGCCAGATGGTTTGGGACGACTTCAAGTATATCCGAATGAAACTGGCGATGTACCAAAGCCGTGTAACTAGAGCTTGAAGTCTTTAAGGGAAAGAAAAGTCATTTCGTAGGGATGTTGGTCTAATAGCGCTCCGCATCGGATGTGTCATAATTATTTAAAGTAAAATTTGTGCGAGGTCCAATCATTGACTTCCAAAGGCTAACTCAAGACTCCTGGATGGGGAATGAAGCCACTTATTTCCCATCCAGAACGCCCGTGCGTGGTTTTTACTCAAACGTCGGATTGAAAATAAAATCTATCGCTAGATTTCAAAAAATGCAGTCCTCGAAAACATAGGAACCGCTAGATACAATTCGCCGCCTGGGAAAGGTAAGTGATTCTACTCTAGCCCTTCGGGCTTTAAACTCAATGGTTCCAATCCTCTCAGTTCATTTCGAAATGATATCGTAAGAAATCAACGTGCAAAAAAAGCAACTAACGCAAAGGAGGATGGGATTGTAAGTCGTACAAAAAAATAAATTTGCCCAGGTTTCTTACAATTTTTAGATTCACCGCGCTGTGCTATAGAAGAAAATGGAAAGTAAAAATCTGATGACCGAAAATTATATTCCAAGGACCGCTTAAAATTTCTTGAAATGTATAAAAATTTCTTTTAATTTGAATTTTTATCAATGACGTTTGAAGATTAAACTCTAAGAATATTTGAATTTTATGTGGGTCTTTTTTCAAACCATATTCAGACGTTACTGATTCTTCACTCCGGTATGGTATTTTGTTACGGATAGGAAGTGTTCATACTGATTTTGGAACGTTTTGAAGCAATGCAATTAACGTCTTATCCAAGGCTTTTATTTTTCGAAAGTCGTCGAAGTGGAACTCACTAAAGGCCGGTCTCCACTTGAGCGCGCTTCAATCGCACTTTTTCGAGCAAAGTTTCCACGCTATTGGTCAGAAGAAAAATGAAGCGCACGCTACATTTTTATGACGTAATCTTTTTTCCAAGCAAAAAAGATTGAAGCCAAAAGGTGCGATCGCAGCGCGCGCGAGTGTAGACCGGCCTTAAGAAACGGGATGGAAAATCCCGGTTTTTGGTGAAATGTTCGCTAAGTGTTTTGGACCATTGCGTTTCAGAAGGATACAAAACCGTAACGAACATAGTCTCAAAGACACGGCGGCTATATTATGAAGGAACTTACGGTTGAGGTTGTATTTGCTATTGAATCAAAAATCATCTGAAGGTCTTCGAAACTCGGTCTTCGAGAAGGCTCTTCTTCCCAACACATCAACATGATAGTGTATCTGAAATTAAAGACGTTATTTTTGATGGTATATTCAATGCAGGTGCACAATTAATGCTGACAATGCAGATTTAACTAAAGAATTTTTTTCATTTATGTGCTTTCCCGGCGCAGTCGTTCTTTCTTTTGTTGAAAAATGACGTAGAAAATACGTTAAATTATGTCTTTTAAGTTATACCATGGAGGTATAAAGAAACAGGAGAAGTATGCTATTGTAACCAAGCTCGCCCTACGATTAAAAAAGTTACGATGTATGCATGCTCATAATCTCATATATTGTGCATTTTTAATGAGCTCTTTTATCCACGGGTGAAATCCTATTGGCTCATTTAAGCTTTAGAAATTAGATGAGACGAGATTCATTGTTTCTGACATCAGTGTAAGAAAATATTTGGACTAAAAAAAGGCCTGTAAACTTGGCAATCCTTCATCAAATGATAAGATTTTTCGATCAATGTTTTCCTTAAGGTGAACTCTATTGCTTGATACTTTCTCCAAAATTCTCCAGCGACTTTATGTCTACACATTGAGTCTGAAATCGTGTGTGCTTATAAAGAACTTTTCATTTTCTGGCTTGAGAAAATATCTTTTCAAAACAAAATTGAACGGATAGCGAAATGGAACATAAACTTGCTTCGTGGACGAATTTTTATCTAATTTTCGTATATTAAAAGGCGAGAATCTTCAATACTGATTATTAGAATGTTCATAGCAAACTTGAGTTCTACTAAAAAGTCTTATTTCATCGGGCGAGCTTAGAATTTCTTTTGATACATTTTATAAAAGAAATCAAAAGACTTTAACGACCAATTACCGACACATTCAACTCCTGTTTTTCTTTATACCTCTATGGTTATACTAAGCTCTTCTTTAAAAGGGTGCGAACGAGTGTGACTTCTCACTTGTAGTAACTGTCTATCACTAAGTCAAGTCAAAAGTACTGAACATTTGAAGCTCTCTCTTGAAATCACCGTCAACAAGAGACTCTTATATAAACGACGCCCTACCATTCGATAAAAATCCAATATCCCTTGGAAGTCAACTGTATAGTGGGAGGTGGGGCGTCGAATGCTGAGATGGGGCGCCACACCTGATCTTCGCTCTCAGTAGCTTGCCTCTTAAGCTGGGAGCAAACCATCAAGCATGGTTCTTTACCCTCGGGTACCATGGTACCATGGTTCTTCAATCTAAGCTTCTCATTCGCTGAGTTGACGTTGACCAGGGATCGAACCCACAACCCTTAGATTGTAAGGCGAGTGCTCTACCGACTGAGCTACCCGGGCTGCATACATCAAGTCGGGTGAGTTGTACAAGACGGGGTGCTTATCGTTTTTTAAGCCTACAAATAGCTGATTTACTATTTCAATACTATGTAGCCGACCAACCCATTAAGCTTCCATTACTGACTTAGCTGTCTACTTCGTATCAGTTTGAATCGTAGAATTTTATATACATTACATATACATAAAATATTTCAACTTCTTAGAAGAAGAACCAATATATTTTGGAGATCAAGAAATTAATGATGAAAAAAAAATGAAAAAAAAAAGAAGAATATAAAGTCTTACATTTTTTCCGGTGTCCAATGTGGCTTATGCAGGCGTCGTCCAGATGTCAAGAAACTGGACAACAGTTGAACGGAAATTCCAGTGTAGGGTCGCCCACCTGAAAATCATTAAAATAATATTTTGATCAGACTCGTGCCCAATCCCTTAACTCCAATTTTTATAATTCTAAGACATGCTTTTTTTATAAGAAAAGTTTTTTGAAACCTTTGGAACTTTTTTTGGCGAGAACTAATTCTGACGAACGGTCGATTCAAATTTTTTTATTTTATTTTGGCGAGAACTAATTTTGGCGAACCAGGAATTTTTTAAATTTTGGCTAGAACTTATTTTGGCGAATCAACGATTTTTTTTATTTTGGCGAGAACTTATTTTGGCGATTGACAGCGTAAATCTGTTATATTTTGCCTTATTTGAAGCTTTTTTGTGAATTCAAGAAGTTATTTAGGCAAAATACCAAAATTTTTAATTTGTGGTGCGGTGGTTCACTTGGCAAGTAAAGTGAATGAACCTTCGCCCGGGTCAACCCATGCCATGTGAGGGGAATTGGGTAGTCAGTTCAAGGTGCTGACGGGGCGCTCATTGAAAGCGTCTATAGTTGCGAAAATGGGCCTCAAAACCTCCTGAAACTCAACCAAATAGAAGACTAGATGGACGGCCATCCAACATACAATACATAATTAAAGATTGAATAGCGCTCCGCAACACATACATACATAATTATTACTTTTCACTTTTTTTGACATTCGTACGAGTTGCAATCCCACAATTCAATGCAGTTCAATTAAAGATACGTGCAAGTTCTTGTATATCTTTTGTCAAATGATGCAATTAACGTGCAAAAGAGATTAACGCAAAGGTTGATGGGATTGGAACTCGTACAACACATCGAGCGAGTAATGATTATGTCAAAAATAAAATATATTTTTAGATTCAGCGCGGTGCGCTATTATGGCTAATGATTTCTAAATCCTGCATTTTATACATTTCGCAATATAATGGTCCCTTTGTGTCCGCGCCATTAAAGATGTTTTTTTAATTCAGTTAATGAGTCAATAGCGCTTCGTCGTGCAAACGTCATGATTATTACTTCTCTCATTTGACCGAAATTCAATCCCACAATCCTTTTCGTCTTAATTCAAAAGTCGTGAAAGTTATTATTTTTTCTTTGTAATTGAGTGTAATTTGCGTGCAAGCGTAATAAACGCAAAGGGTGATGGGATTGAATTTCAGTCAAACATAAAAATCATTTTTAGATTCGCGACGGTATGCTATAGAGAAGCTTCATGTTCTTATAAAAAACAAGTGATACTTTTATGGACCTACCTGGTTATGCATTTAACACATATATAATTGATATCTACATAAGCGTGACCATTAAACAATAATTCAGAACACAAATAGTGACGATCTATTAAAATTAGTCGTTTGTTTCTTATAAAAAAACATGTTTAGAAACCAAAATTTCATGCTCTTGAAATATTCTTTCATATTCAAGACTTCGAGAGCAAAAAAACATCTCTTTTTAGCTGAAATTTACCCCAAATTTTTTTTCCAAGAATCGAGCTCCGTCACATTCGAGGGTTTATAGTTATGCATCTTTGTGCAAAAAATCATAAAGAATAAAAGAGCCAATCTCGAGAAAAGCTAATACCTAAGTAATTGCACTATCAATGCTTATAAAAAAATATCGAATTTGGCCAGCTTTTCTATAAAAACATGTCTAAACACATATATTCTTTAAAAGTAAGCCCTCGTGAGCAAAAAAAACATCTATCTCATAAATTGAGTAATTTAACTAAGAACATTGATGTATGCTTATTAATAGTGGTTCTTATAGATGAACATGCGTTTTTTGAGCCAACTACAATTTTTTTGCAAAAATCTGCTAGAACCGTATTTTACCTATGATGGTACCTTACTTTCCTGCAAAAAATCAGAAAAAATTAATGATCCAATTTTTCACAAAGTCCAAAAAACCCATTTTTAGCCGT
Organism: Clytia hemisphaerica; assembly: GCF_902728285.1. NCBI lineage: Eukaryota > Metazoa > Cnidaria > Hydrozoa > Leptothecata > Clytiidae > Clytia > Clytia hemisphaerica. The sequence continues at coordinate 41,363 of NW_027103313.1, forward strand.
TTTTTGGCCCAAACTTGCCCAAAATCTTTTTTGAAAATCGGGCTCCGTCACATTCGAGGGTTTATAGTTATGCATCTTTGTTCAAAAAATCGTAAAGAATGAAAGAGCCAATCTCGAGAAAAGCTAATACCTAAGTAATTGATAATGTGCTTATAAAAAAATATCAAATTTGGCCAGTTATTTTATAAAAACACGCCAAGCAACCAAAATTTCATGTCGAAACACATATTCTTTAAAAGTAAGCTCTCCTGAGCAAAAATCTCATAAAAAAATTGAGTAATTTGACTAAGAACATTGATGATTCTTATAGATAAACATGCGTTTTTTGAGCCAATAAAATTTTTTTGCAAAAATTCGCTTCAGCCATCTTTTACCTACGATGGTAACGAACGAACGAACGAACGAACGAACGAACGAACGAACGAACGAACGAACGAACGAACAGACGAACGGACAAAGGTTAATTTATAGGACCTCCACCGGGGTAGGTCCAAAAACGCGTACTTTAAAAAGGAGGGAAGACGACGCATATTTTTGCCCTTTTTTTAAGTAACTAGTTTTATATAGAAGCCTCAATGTTTCTTAAGAAATCGGCATTTTGAGCCTTAAATGTTTCTTACATGTTTCTAAACTTTTTGACATAATAATCAGCCTATTTTTCATGCAAAGAAAGAAACATTTGTTTTGATTGGAAGGTTATTAAAAAAACCGAATTAAAAAATGTTATTTTCTCATTCTCAGCCTCAGCATGTTTCTTAATTTTTAGGCATTCTGAGCCTTATGTTTCTTAAAAAAAAACAAAAAAACGTGTACCTACCAAGAGTCTCGACTTCCCACATCAATACGGCGAAAGACCAACTGAAAAAGAATCGAGATAAAATTCTTAATTCACAATCAAGGAATAGGTCATCCGTAATATTCAATGATGTTGTGTTTTATACGGAAGCACCCAAAAAGAAACCGGGTGTTTGCCACTAATTTTGAATTCAAACAATGAAACTAGTACGCTTGCAACTAGTTTTATTGGACTACTTTTGATGCTCCCATATAAAACATTACACCATGAACATCATAAATTACTTTAAGGGCAGAAACTTTCGCGGGACCGAAAAGTCACGAAATTTCGCGGATTTAAGTTTCGCGATTTTTACTTTTTGAAGAAAATTTGAGGAGGAAACTTTCGCGGTTTTTTGTGAATGTTCAATTTTAGCAGCGATGACTTTCGCTGGGGAAAGTGAATAAAAAATTACTTCAAATCTCATTTTTTTGTTAGATCGAAAGAGTGATATGCTAATAAATGAAAAATAAACTATTTGCACTTCTTCCTCCCATTCCGAATCCTAGTCACTGCAATAATATCGATAATGTCGACTCACCTCGGCTTTTAAAACTTGGAAAAAACTTTCGCGATTTTTAGGAAAATTTCATTTTTCGCGAAATTAACTTTCGCGAATTTCGTGGTTAATTTATTACCTGTCAGAAACTTTCGCGAAAAAATGCCAAAAACGCGAAAAACGCGAAAGTTTCTGCCCGCGAAAGTTTCTGCCCTTAAAGTAGATGAAAATTTCAATAATATCATACGCATATTTCGTTCGCGTTATAGAAAGTTTGAGTAGTAGTCATCCACCAGACTAAAAAATCAGAAAACCTTCCTTTGAAACAACACAATCCAAAACTCAATAACCAGATCTCAGATCTTTTACTTTAGTGTCCTGTCGGTCCTAGAAGTTCGAAGAAACGAACGTTTCTCGACACATTCAAAAAACGGGAAACAGTCCTTAAAACATCGGAACAGCAATGGCTGATCGTGAACTGAGGAGAGAGGGTTTCCGACCTAGATCGAAGGATGATGATGATGATGATAACTCAATAATGCGATGACTTACACATCACTTTTGACCGTGAAAACTCCTTTAGTGATAGACTCGATAGCCATCCACAAAATAGGCATCTCACCCTGAAACAATAAAAAAGTAATCAAGAAATCAAAAATAACCAAGCGAATTTTAAAACAAACTTGGGTGGCTTCTAACAAGCCAATAAATCTCTAGGCTGTACGCATCCCCTCTGATATGTTTTGATATAGGGGCTGCGTATCGTGTAGAAAATTGTCGACCGAGATTTACCCTGTCGTTGAGTTTTATATGACAGATATTTAAATTTTAATTGAAAATTTGAATGGCTAGAGGTTAATGTAATCATTGGCTTTCTGAAACTTTTTAAGAAAATTGAAACAGATTACCCCAAAAAACTGGGGTAACTCTCGGACGGGAGTTTTATACAATATACGCATCCAGTATATTAAAATCTCTTAGCTTTCTCATCGATTTTGCGGGATGTGTAGAAGTCTTCTTGGTTCTTTTGTATAGAATCAAGTCCTCCAATTTAGATTGAACATACGCCTGGGGTGTAAGAGTTAAAACGCAGACTAAAAGTGATAAATCTTCTGATCTCATTTATATCTTTTTTTCATTAAATCACCCAAAAATACCACAGCAATTAAAAGGCGCCTTTAAATTAAAGGATGCAGAAATACCCTATTTTAAGAAGTGCTCAAAAATTAAAGGTGGACAAAATTTAATGGGATTGAGGTATAATTTAGTCTCGATGAATATATGGAAACAATAAATATCTCGTACAGTCACAAAGAAACGTAAATTTGTCGAGAATTTTTGAGTAGTGGAGAGCTTTTTGTTTGTTTCAGAGCTCCTGAACAGGCAAGCAAGTTGGTCGAGATTCAAACTTACGAACAAACTAACTACAAAATAAAATAATGGATGTAACTGGGAGGTAAGAAGGATGTATTTGTGAAGGTAAAAGATTCTTCATTCTCACAGTGGATCTCATCTGATAGTAGTCCTTATTGAGTGATCGCGCCAGACCGAAGTCAGCAATCTTCATGGTCAAGTCACTGGTAACAAGTACGTTGCGCGCTGCAATATCACGGTGTATAATCTAAAAAACAAAGAATCAGTAAATATGGTCAGACCAATTTCCATATTTGTGACTCCCCGACCAATTTTAAGTAGATAAAAATCGGACAAGTCTCTTTAGACGGTCTTTTAAGGGTCGCCAAATGACTGGTAAACTTTACCAAAAGGCCACAACGAGCCCAGTTAATTTAGCGGCCACTTCGAAGTGTCCGGTCCCAGATCGGCCTCGATCGACCGGTCGACATCCTTTTTAAACAATTTGTTTAATGTAATAGTTACTAACAAATACTAACGAGCGACCAAGATCCGTCTGACAAATGGCCCAGACCAATCTAATACCGTACCAAGACCGGTTCAATTTTCAGGTATTTAAATCGCTTGGGGAGTCACATTTGTTAACTTAATTCGGGCCGTTTAGGTAGATTATAATTAATGTACTGGCAGAGTTGGAAAGACATTCGCCATCAATTAATAAATCATCTCCACGGTCTGGTTTTTCGAAAGTAAAAATCTAGGATGGTCAGTAAAATGAGGTTGAAAATCCAGGGTGGTCAGTAAAACGAGGTCGAAAACCCAAGATGGTCCAGAAGATGAGAAAAAAATCCAAGAGAGTTCGATCGGAAAAATTAAAAAGAAAAGAAATTTCTTCATAAGAAAGTATTTTCAAGGCACTTTCAGAGTCTGTATGACCCTTGTCTCTCGAATCTTTTTTCTTTGAATAAAAAAACCATCATAAGATTTCTAATTGCTACCAAACGCCTTTGAAAGATTTCCCTCTTTCACGACGAAAAATCTCTTCCAGCTGACACACACAACGTTGTTTCAACGTTCATCAAACGTAGAGACGTTTCGAGCATTAGCTAAACGTTGAAACAACGTTGTGTGCCAGTTGGGCAGATTCTCTTACGGAACTAAGGCCTCTAAAGTGCATACGTGCTAGCGCGGAGTAGTCGGAATCTGCTCGGAGATAAACTCAGCTGGCACACGACGTTGTTTTAACGTCCATCTAACGTTATATGGACGTTGTGAACATTAAATTGACGTTGAAACAACGTTGTGTACCAGCTGGGCTTCTTACATTTTTAGAAGCCAGGAAGCAAAGACCATCACAGATTTGAGAGTAGATCGTCAACATCTCAGTACGGTCCAGACCAACATCTTTGTTTTCTTCAGACGGTCTTTTTGAGCGTAGGTAATCACGAAGATTGCCATTTGAACAATACTCCAAGACGGCGAACAGATTTCCTGAAAATATCGACAAAAAGTCAATCATTCTTATTACGGGGGGACCTAATTGCTGGGGGGTTGGAAATTGTATTTCTGAAAATCAAATAAGGGGACTTCATTTTGCCAACTGAAAATATTCTTAAAAATTAATAAACGGAGGGGGGGGGTCCTAATAAGGTCCGGGGGATTGGAAAATTTTCGAAAGATTAATAAGCGGGGGGGGGGGGCGTTTATTTGGCACCTAAGACTAATGGGTAGCATGGAAGGAGAGAAGATTTCAAACGAACGTAATCTGGACGTTTGCCTTTCCAGCAGTAGTCCCATACTTAGAATAGCCTCTTTTGAAAGAAAATGCGTTGAAAAGACTAGCCGGAGAGGAAGAAAGGGAGCAAGCGATCTTTTTTTTAATCTAAAAAAATCTTGTTCTGTTTTGAGCTTCGCCATGAGGAGTAGAGTGTAGTCGCGTTTTCAACGATTTGAAGGTGTCCTCTTTTTTGAACCCCAAATAGTAGGTAAATAACCCACTGGTTCCCGTGAAAACGCCGAAAACACAATCACTTACTGGTGCAGACACCATAAAACGCCAAAACGTTCGGGTGGTCACGCCCATCCACGCGTTTCATGATTTCGATCTCTTTGAAGAAGTTGTTGATGTCACCGTCTGATGCCGAACCTAAAATAAAAATATATATGTATGAATGAAATAGAAGGATAAATGTAATCTCTGTTAACAAGTAGAGCTGAATAGAATCATATATTCTTGTTAACAAGGTATGAATGAAAAATCTAAAAAGATTGATAAAAGTGGCCTGACCTTTTTAAATGACCTACAACCAACATCATAATATTTCTCACGAAATCTTATCGCCACAAACGATTAGGAAACGCTCTGAATTAGTTTGAAAGGGTGGAGTTTTCACTTTGAGTTTTACCGCTAGACTTAAGATCCAAAAGTTCAAGAATGGTCCAATAAGGCTCAGAATATAACCTATAAGTCTACAAACCCCTCCCAAATTGAAATATTCGATTAGATTTAACAAATATCCAAAAAGTGACTTTTGAGGAAGTAATTGAAAATCTCAATATGTTTTAACGTAGATTGTACGCTTTCGAGTCCCGCATCTGTGATTTTTATATTCATGACATTCATTGCATAACGTCTTCTATGAAGACAGCTTCATTTTTGTCGAAAAGGAGAAGAAGTGAGAAACAAAGTTTTAGCTAAAAAGTCAAAAACTTAGCTAAAGAGATTGAGATTTACAATCAAAAAAGGTAAAAGCGAGTTAAAGGCTTTGCTTTTTCAAATAACTTTTGACTAACCTTTGACCGTCTTTATTGCTACTGTGGTCAAGTTACCATTCAAATCTTCGAGTTGGCCACGGAAAACATCTCCGAAATTACCGGCACCAATAGATTCATATTTCGTCAATTTCGATGGGTCAATCTGTTGTTGAATATATAAGACATCAAAATCTTCTCTAGTAAAACACTTTTTTTATAAGCAATTAGAGGTTGCTAAGGCTCGAGGGTTCAAATCTGTCATTTATTTTCGTTATCTGGTATAGTAAAGCTTTAATATAGCCTTTGTATGGCAAACGATAGACCTTGACTCACTAAGTATAACATCAGGGGTGGTCAGAGCAAATTTCGGTGAAGCACATACATTTCTTGTAAAAATATATTTCATAGCAATGTTCAAAGTGAGAGTTGATTGTGCTTTCGGAAGTATTTTTTGTGAATCTAAATTCCTATCCTAAGCTGTTTTTTAGCCTGACTCTATTCAAAACACATAAGAATCTCTTCTAGATTTTCAAAACATGATTTTCAAAATAACATACCTCCCAGTGAGAGTCAATATGTTCATCATAAAAAGATTGTCGGATCCGCCGAACGGCGATCGCTTCAAAACTTGCGTCGCTATCTTGACGTACGATTGGCATGATGTCAGAACGACGACGTGGTTTTAGATAACGATGCGGTGATTTGAAATAGACATAGCTCACTATCACAACAACGATGAGGATGGGTATTGTGACACCGACCGCGATCTCAACAGTACTATCGTCTTCCCCAGCAGGACTGTCTGTAAGATGTGAGACAAGATATCGATGCATATAATACTAATACAATAACAATAGATTAATTTTCGCGTAGATTTTTTTCAAAAATCGAAAATCTAAAATTTTCACTTGGATAAAATTTCGCGAATCGGCCTTTCTTTCAACCGATTTCTTTCATTTCCCAAGGGGTTTCAGCTAATTTTGAATTTCAAATATTTTGCGAGGACTAATTTTCACGTAAACGGCCAAAATTCGCGAAATTCGCGAAATTTAATCTACTTAAGGTACACGGCGACTCTTTATATAGGTGAAAACCGGATTCCTCTTTATCACATCTGCCTCTTAGCTGACAATAGACAGTAGCGTGGTGGGTCGGCTAACAATGGGGGAGGCAATTCCCGAAAGTTGAGATTCTGGCACCCCCATTTAAATGTAAAATATCTTTGTAAATGTTACGCGAGCGAAGTGAGCACGAAGATTTTTGGGTATTGTTTTTTTCCTTTTTAGGCGAAAAATTCTAATTCTAAGGTGTAAAAAGCAAAGGGCACCGAAAATAGTAAGAGGCGCCTCTTTCACCCACCCCCCCCCCCCCAAAAAAAAAGCGGCCGCCAAGGTTTTGATTATCAAGGATTGGGAAACTATCAACAGGGTTATATAAAGCTCAGTGGTGACGCGCTTCTTGGGAGAGAATTTCAAATATACAGTCAACTCTCTCTAATTCGAATCTCTATTATTCAAATCTTTCTGTAATTCGAACTAAAATATTGGTTCCCTCAGCTGAAAAGCGTTTTAAATTACTCTCTGTAATTTAAATCTTTCTCTAAATGGAATAAAATTTATGGTCTTTTTGGAGATCTAATAAGAGAGAGTCGACTGTATTCTAAAGTTACAAAAATAAAAAAACAGGCACCTTGAACGATGGTGAAGTTGAAGACATCGTAAGAATATTGTGTTGAAACCATCAACATGTAATCGCCGAAAGAATGTTTTGTAATGTTCTTCATAACCATTTTCACTTTCTTCGATGTACCTCTGTTATTGATACTCCCGACCTGAACCAAAAAGAGAGAGAGGGTTTTTGTTTCACATATACCAGGTGTGTCAAAAAAACGGGCCTAAAATTGAAATTTTGACGTAACTCTTTGTAATTATGCTAGGCGTCTGTGTCAGAGACTTCTTTCACTGATATTGAAATAAAAAACAAATTCAGTAAATAGATATCAAGGATGAAGCCATTTCTAAAAGCATACCGTGGCGAATCTAATAATAGACATAGATTTTTCTGTTTGACCAAAATTCAATCTTATTCCCCTTTGCGTTTATTACGCTTGTACGCAAATTACACTCAATTACAAAGAGAAAAGTTTCACGACTTTTGAATTAGGACGAATAGGATTGTGGGATTGAATTTCAGTCAAATGAGAGAAGTAATAATCATGACTAATCACTCGGCATACATTTATTCACCATCTGGATAAGGCTGTCACTATGTCTCACTAACATGCTGCCGATTGGTAGTGTGAAAGTTTCGATCAATTTAAGATTAGTAAAGCTCAAATTGCAGATGTAGAAACTCGGCATACAATAATCATGACGTTTGCATAACGAAGCGCTATTCGTGTAACACAGTAATATAGGTGTTATACGATAATACGATAATTGTTATGGAATAATATTCATTTGTATGAATAATGTCATGTCATTCAGTTTGTCTTTATTTCATGCCCCACTCTCTTTTAAAGTTAGTACGCACTGAGGTTTTAATGAAACAATAGAGAGTATTGAAACCAGTGGCGTGTTGGGTCGACCAAATCGGGGCCGACGGAGGAAGCAGTTTGTTGGGATTTTGATTTCGACTTTTATCAATCAAGAAAAAGTGAAGCGTTAAGATTCGTGCCGCTATTTTAATGTGTTTTCGTGCGGCAAAATCTGGCGATGGATTTTTATTTTCAATCTAGCGTTTGTGTGAAAGTCACGCGCGTCATGCGTTTCGAATGGGAAATAAGAGGTTTCATTTCCCCCTCCACAAGTTTCAACTATAGGCCCTTCAGAGCTTTAAACTCAATGCTATGAACATACCATATATTTGACGAACCGATTCATATTTTCCATGACAACTCCTTGGTCATCCACGAAATTTGGTGTTCCATGTACATCAGAAGGTAGATGATTATCCTCTAGGTCGATGATTGACGAAGCGTTCCATGCAAGTTCTATACATTGAGGAGTAGGTTAATTTAAAATATTGACATGATATTACCATCATGAATAAGAACATGTTAAGAACATTTTTAGCGGGTTGAAAACTAAAAAAGTCACAAACATACAAAGCCTTTAAAGATCATGGATGTTCTTATAAAAAATTTGTGAATACCTGAAGCTTTTTGATGCGTGGTCGATACAAGTTTAAAAAGTTCCAATCGAAAATTTGTTGTCAAATCAAAATCACTGAATGTTGTCTCCATGACTAATTCTTCGCCTATGGCTGCTGAGATCAACTTGATGCCGGGCGCCCGCCCATCCAAATGGTTGAATGTAATATGAGGTCCTTAAAAAAGAGAGAAAGTAGTAATAATAAAGTTACAAATCCAGTGAAATAAATAGAATCATGAAGTACTCAAGAAAACTCAAGAAAACTTGGGGCAAAATATAGAAAACATAAGTGATACTTTTATGGACCTACCTGGTTATGCATTTAACACATATATAATTGATATCTACGTGAGCGTGACCATTAAAAAATCATTCAAAACACAAATAGTGACGATCTATTAAAATTAGTTGTTTGTTTCTTATAAAAAAACGTTTAGAAACCAAAATTTCATGCTCTTGAAATATTTTTTTATATTCAAGACTTCGTGAGCAAAAAAAACCTCTATTTCATCAAAAAATTCAGTAATTTGGCTAAGAACATTGATGTATGCTTATTGACAGTGATTCTTATAGATATAAAGATGCGTTTTTGAGCTGAAAAATTCTTTTCTTACAAAAATCAGCTTAAGCCATCTTTTTACCAACTTTTCTCAGGATTGAATCATAGGAGTCCTTTGATTTTTGGTACAAAGGTGCAAAATGGTGGTGGGCAAAATGTGACGGAGCCCGGTTTTCGAAAAAAAAAATTTGGGGACAAATTTTGGCCAAAAAACGGTTTTTTTCGAAGGGTTTATAGTCATGCATCTTTGTGCAAAAAATCAGAAAAAACTAATGAGCCAATCTTGAGAAAAGTTGGTAACAGACGAACGGACGAACGAATGAACGAACGAACACAGGTTAATTTATAGGAGCTCCACCCCACCGGGGTAGGTCCAAAAAATTGAAATACTCATGTAAATGTTTTCATTAAGAAAGGTTGTCTTAAACAGGAGACACCCAAAAAAGACAATTTGGTACACTGTAAAAAAAACACCGACTTATACTAATTTCTAGCTGAGAAATTACGAACCAGGCCAACGGAATGTAGATTGCCGTGAGATGGAACCATATTTGTTTTTGAGCACACATTTGTAGATACCACAGTCAGTATAATGAGCATTATTGATGGTCAATCTTTGATGATCGTCATCAAGGAAGAAGTACTGGTAACCAGTTCTGTATTTACGACGAATGTCCACACCATCATGGTACCTACGTGTAAAGATTGAAGGTGAATTTAATTACAGAATGTTTTATAGAAAAGCAGAACAAAATTTATACAACTTATATATAATTTATGCATCTAATATATAATTTATGCAACCAAAATATATTTTATGCAACCACCTTATTACACGAATATTACTAGTTATTTTATTAACACGAATTGAAAAATTTCGTGTAACTAAAAAACCCCTTAATTAAAACGAGCCGTGGTGTCTATGAAAAAGCAATAAAATATGTGTTAATTTTTTGCGTGTTAATTTTTTGCGTGTTAATTTCAAGGCCACTGAATACTTGCCTAGTAATATTCGTGTAATAAGGTAAACTATAAAAACGAACAAAGCTTCCACGCTATTGGTCAAAAGAAAAATGAAGCAACTCCATTGGCGCGATCAGACGTAACTGTTGAAAAAAGTTGAAATGTTTTCATCTTTTTTTTTCAAGCGCGCGCTACATTATCATGAGGTGTAATCTTTCTTCCAAGCAAAAAAGGATTGAAGCCAAAAGGGTGCAATCGCAGCGCACGCAAGTGGAGACCGGCCTTTAGAGCAGAGGATCGCCCTAACAGTTGAGATTATCTGTTATAAGATGAGGGCATGGTGATTTCGTTGTTTGACTTTTAGAGGCTCTTGTAGCCTCAGTTTAAATACATTTAAATGGTATACCAATAGACACAGAATTTCAAATTCCAAAAAATGCTTCAGTCCATATGAACAGTTTTTGAGGTATTTTGTAATTTTTCATTAAGCCCTGTTAAAGTTATTTTGTAAGAAGGTTTTAGCAATGTATCATTATGTTCAGTAATCAGAAAAAAATCAAAACGATTTTGAATGAATCGAAAACGGTTTTGCTCCACTATAATTTTCATCGGAACGGAACTGCTCCGTTTCATTGCTTCGAAAAACACCATTTAAAAGCGATGCGAAACTGTAACGCACGTCTAAGTAAGTAGTAAGTAAGTCGTGAATTTATTTGTCTTAAGGGCTACATACACTACACAATATATTGACAATATATTGCTGAATGTCGGCAATATATTGAAAATATATTTGCAATAAATTGTCAGCTCGATTTGCAATAATCCAACAATATGGGGGGGATTGTTTACAGAAAGAAAATTCCTTTTTATAATAGAGCACCTGTTGTCTACTCCGTACATTACGATCCGTAAAGTTTATCGTCGACTATTGCTCACAAATATATTGTGTAGTCTAAGTAGCCTTTTAATAAGCGAGACGAGCGACCACACTCATAGACATAAAGCTAAACTGAGGAGGTGGCCGCACGATACTATTACAAGTCTATTACTATATCAAGTCTGACCATGGTCTGAAGTGAGGGCTTACCATGTTATGTTGAGTGGGCGTTTACCAAAAGCACGACAATCCATTGTATGTCCTTCAAGACCCAAGTCAAAGAAAGGTCTTTCTCTGATCTTCACAAACTTAAGCTTGGTTTCTGTAAATAGATAGGGAGGTTTAAAGATGGTTATGGGTAATAAATTTTTCTTTTTTTGTTATTGCAAAATATTCACAGCTAGAAGATATTAAGAAAAGTCAAACCAAACACAGTCAAACACAGAATTTTGATTCCAAGTAAAAGGGTGCGTGTGAAGGCAAAGTGTGAAGCTTACATAGATGGCAATTGAGATTGGCTGAATTTTCGCACGATTTAATCTGGAGTCTTCGCGAATTTATGCTATTTTCGCGAAATCACGTAAGCAAGATCGCTAAAATTGAATCCATGCGAAATTTTCGAAGACAGATTTTCAGCGTAAAGTACACGCACTGTTAATATACTTTATTCGACGTCTGAAGGGTCATCTTAAACAAATATTTGCCTGATTTTCAAAATCAAATCCACGCGATATTTTTCATAAGGCTGTTTTGCTAAAAATAAATCTCTTATCTTTCGGTTTGCGAAATTAAATCTCGTGAAAGTTTTTCCGAAAAATATAAAACAGTTTGGAGCCTGCTAGATTTGTAAGCTCAATTTCCACACACAAATTTACCCTTCTCATTCCACCAAAATTAAGTAAAACCAATCCTCAGCGAAAAAAAAAAAAAATTATGAAAATTGTTCACTAAAAAAGAAAAAAACTTACGCTGTCCTTCTACGATTAACGTATAGTTCATTGTACTGGTACCGAAGTCATTTGTCACTACGCATTCGACTTTGTTTAACCTATCATATTCATATGAGATTTTCTGGATCCTCAAATAGTTGAACTTGACAACCTGGTGGTGTGATAGAAAAAGAAAACAATTTCTTCGATCAAACATTGCAAGTAAGAAAGGCTGTGACAGGAAACGAAGGCGACCCAAAGATTGGGGTTTGGGACAAGCTGGGGTTTTTACAAGTTTTTATTTGATTTGGTTGGTCGTTAAGATGTAATAAAAGAATCTTATTACTTTTTCTAAAGAACGCGTCATCTCTATCACTTTAAATGACCAATTAGTGAAGTATCTTGTAAAAACTCCAGCTCATCCCTGGGGTTTGGCACTTCTATTTCTCCCTGGATTTCTCAAATAACCCATACCGTATTTCAAGTAGAGAGACAATAGGTACNAGTAGCGGCGTGGCAGGGGGGGGGGGCAAGGGGGGCAATGCCCCCCCCCCCCCGGCGAGAAATCTTTTAAGGGGGCGCCAAAAAGGATGGGGCGCGAACAAATCATTACAAATAAAATACTTTGCTCTTCTCTCGTACGTATAAGGAAATACGCTCATAGTGGCGCTTAAAAGTTTGAAAATTGATAAACAGTTATTATGAATGGGAAAGTAAAATCCATCAGGTGAGCCAATTACTCCTTTTCTCAGTACGTCGTTTGAATGATACCAGTGACAGTGGGTTAATAAAAGTAAATAAATGCTCACAAAAACAAACAGTTGAGTGTTTCGCGCCCTTTTGCTACCACCTTTAGAAGATCCACAGTCAGTCTGTGCCACTAACTCGATCGGGAAGATTCTTCCAAAATTGGAAGATTCTTCCGAAATGGGAAGAATCCTCTCGAACGGGAAATCAACTTAACACCCAAACGGGTTAACGGACTTCCAGATCGGGAAGAAGTGAGAAACTAAGAAAAACTCGATCGGGTTGGAACTTCCCGTTTGGGAAGTTTACGCAGTTTTTTCACAATTTAACAAGATTTCTACGGTAAAGTCTACTTTTCTTTCGGTGAAAAACCTTAAAATTTGATGCTTCTTCACCTCCTAAAAGTTTCAACTTTCGCCGGTCATCGTACAGCTTCGCCGAGATTCAGTCAATTTTCAACTTCCCAAAGAGGAAGAATCTTCCAAAACGGGCAGAAAAAAATAGAGTAAGTTCTTCCCGTTCGGGAAGGTTCTTCCTATTTCGGAAGAATCTTCCCGATCGAGTTAGTGGCACAGACTGACAGTGCTCAACTATGTGGATTCTGAAATTGCGGTTTCTCCATTAGACGAGGAAGAGAAAAGTGCTTCTGAAGAAACATTTACAACAGAAGACCATTCCTTTAAGCGCAATAAAACGAGATTGAGATCCACTATGCTTCAGGTCAGGTTAGAAGGACTTATGTTGATGTCTACAGAAACAAGTGATACTTTTATGGACCTACCTGGTTATCAAACTAATCAAAGAACATTGAAACAATGAAACACATAAGATATAACTGGTCAAAATACAAAAAAATAAAGAAAAATGAAAGCATATCTATTGGGAGAAACTATCAACACAATTGAAAAATACTTTTGAAAAAGAAATAAAAAAAGGTATTAATCGCTTTTCTTTATAAAAACAATCCACTATCAGAAAAATGCACAGCTTAATAAATAAGGTTTACAGAAAACTCAAACCATCGCACTCTACCGTGACATTTTTTCTTTTTAGAAATAATAATAATAGTCGAACGTGCGCACCGCACTGGGCTCAACTTCAGATTTTCCCGTTATTAGAAGGCCCAATTGTAACATTTCAAATATTTAGTATTAGGTAGCAAATATACTTTGTCCGTTTTGGCTGAAACTCCTCCCCAGGCCCCAAAAATCAAAATTTTCAAAAAATGAAAAAACCACCCCCAGATATTCACCCAAGGAACAAGTGTGCCAAATTTCAGCCAAATCCGACCTTTTTTGAAGTGTCCAGCCTGCCCTGAAGTTTTCGGACGGACATACAGACATACATACATACAGACATTCTCAGATTATAGCTCAACTGAAGTTGAGAATAATAAAAATAATAATTTGGCTAAGAACATCGATCTATGCTTATAAATAGTGATTCTTATAGATAAAGATTCGGTTTCAGCCAAAAAAATAATAAGTGTTTTTAGAAAACTCAAACCATTGCACTCTAAGGTGACATTTTCTTTGTTTAGAAAAAATATTAATGAAATAATAATTTGGCTAAGAACATTGATCTATGCTTATAAATAGTGATTCTTATAGATAAAGATTCGTTTTTCAGCCAAAAAAATAATAAGTGTTTTTAGAAAACTCAATCCCTCCACCGTGACATTTCCATCTTAAAAAAAAAACTAATAAAAAAAATAATAATAATATGGCTAAAACATTGATCTATGCTTATTAATAGTGATTCTTATAGATAAACATGCGTTTTTTGAGCCAACAAATTTTTTTTGCAAAAATCTGCTTGAGCCATCTTTTACCTATGATGGTACCCTACTTTCATGCAAAAAATCAGAAAAAAATTAATGATCCAATTTTCCACAAAGTCCAAAAAACCCGTTTTTTAGCCTTTTTTTGGCCCAAATTTACCCCCAAAATTTTTTTTCGAAAATTGGGCTCCGTCACATTTTGGCCAACACCATTTTGCACCTTTGTACCAAAAATCAAAAGATTCCTATGATTCAATCCTGAGAAAAGTTGGTAACAGACGAACGGACGAACGGACGAACGGACGAACGGACGGACGAACGAACGAACGAACACAGGTTAATTTATAGGACCTCCACCCCACCGGGGTAGGTCCAAAAAAAGATCTTATTACAAATTGACACTGATAAAATAATTGACCTACTCGGAAAAAGTTCTCCGGAGCTTTCAAAGGCGCTTATTTTGTAGATTATTAGGGCATTTATCTCATACCTTAACTTTTCCATTTTTAGAATCGAGTTAAAGCGTCCTCTGCCTTCGCATATTTTCTCTACGTAGTTCTTAGATTTTTGCATTAAGGTTAATTAATCATCATTCATTAATCAAGTTTAAGTTCACAGAAAATTAAACTAAAATGCATATCCAACAACAAAGCGTGGAATAAAAATCATAGGTTTTCCTAGAACATCTCAAACGATAAAGAAGGGATTTATTTGAGGATGTTATATGTCTTATGATAGAGTGTTACGTTTTTACCGTGTAAACAGTAGATCCTTTTTTAAGAAAATTTATCCTTAGGATCTTGAGAAAATAATCTTCATTCGTATTACCTGCATTTTCTACTCCAACAACTGAACCGGCTTAAGACAGTAAAGGCCGGACTCCACTTGCGCGCGCTTCAATCGCACTTTTTCGACCAAAGCTTCCACGCTATTGGTCAAAAGAAAAATGAAGCAACTCCATTGGCGCGATCTGACGTAACGGTTGAAAAAAGTTGAAATGTGTTCAACTTTTTTTTTGAGCGCGCGCTACACTTTTATGACGTAATCTTTTTTCCAAGCAAAAAGGATTGAAGCCAAAAAGTGCGATTGTAGCGCGCGCAAGTGGAGACCGGCCTTAAGAAAGTCTGAATAAAGTCTGAATAAAGTATGAATAAATCCATTGACCAAGTACTTAAAGGGTAGGGTCGAATGGGGTGGGCGCCTACAAAAATAGGGGCGCCAAAAAGGTCAAATGAGTTTTGTCCCCCCAGCTCTGA
>NW_027103314.1:0-5555 GCF_902728285.1 Clytia hemisphaerica
AAGAACATTGATGTATTCTTATTAAAAGTGGTTTCTTATAGATAAAAATGCGATTTTTGAGCCAAAGAAATTTTTTTGCAAAAATCTGCCTGAGCCATCTTTTAACTATGATTGTACCCTACTTTCATGCTAAAAATCAGAAAAAATTAATGATCCAATTTTTCACAAAGTCCAAAAAACCCGTTTTTAAGCCGTTTTTTGGCCAAAATTTGCCCAAAAGATTTTTTTTTCGAAAATCGGGCTCCGTCACATTCGAGGGTTTATGGTCATGCAACTTTGTGCCAAAAATCAGAAAAAACTAATGAGCCAATCTCGAGAAAAGCTGGTAACTAACTAACTAACTAACGAACATGGGTTAATTTATAGGACCTCCACCCCACCGGGGTAGGTCCAAAAATTACGTCTCTTTTAACGACATTAAGGCTATGTTCTGTGTATTTTGGCAATAAATTACCAAGATTAAAGCGCCTTTATTTTTAGAGTTTATTTTTATTTTATTTTATCATCATTCGCATTTATTAATTCTGCATAAATTTATTTTTTGACTAGAAACTTAGAAACGCCTTACCATTGTAAAAACAAGACCCAATGTAATCCAAAAAAACTTTGAATACTGCTTCCTCTTGTGGGAATTTACTAGACTATTTCGGACTGAATGCAGGCTGCAATTCTTTTAAAAGTCTTTCCAGATTTGTGTGTATGTTTGTGTCTGATTACTACTTGGGAAAGGGGGTTTAACAACATCAAACTTAACTTCATTTAAAATAAGAATAAGAACAACCCTTATTGTTATGTTTTTTAATTTACTTTAGACAGCAGGTTTGAGAGCTTCAAAAATAAAAATAAATATTTTCTGAAATTTTCAAAAAGCAAAGCAGTCCCTTCATTTTTTTGTAATGAGTGGCTTGAAGTAACAAAACAATGGACCATAAAAAAACAGTCAAAATCTGAAGATATAAAATGTATACTGGAACCTACTGGATCCAAGGTATAAAAACAAGATAAAATACAATGCAAGAAACATAAGTAAAAATGCTGAGTTTTAAACACTTGCTTTTGAATATTAGCAGCTTTAAGACTTAGTGAAGCTATATCAACTCAGATTTTCACTGTAAGATTACTCCAGAACATGGAATTAACCATTAACTAGATCTTATACTAAACTCGCTTTTTAATTGATAGTTCATCACTTTAATCACTCACCATTTAAATTCAGTACTACAGAGACACAGACCAAAGAGTTTCTTAGACGTGTGCTTAAAATTTAAAAATGTATATGAATATGCTGGAATATGAAAAGTAACCAAACAAATAATTATTTTGAATGGCTTAAAATATGCAAAGCTATAAACTAAAATGTCTAACATAAAAGATATACTTGAACCAACTGGATCCTAAAAAGATCCAAGAACCAAGAATTCAGCCTAAAATGGTAGGTTTTGTACGAGAAAAAAATGTATATGTAAGTAATGAAAATCTAAGAAAATGAAAAACTTTTAGTTTTTAATGTTGAAAGGTAACAAATGTGCAAACAATTTTAACAATTTTGACTATAGAAATATTTCATTGAATAGTAAAATTTGGTTGAAACATAATATTTTGGTTGGCACTAAATAATTAAATATTTCGTTGAACAGTTATATATTTCGTTGAATGGTAAAATATTTCGTTGAACCATAACATATTTTCGTTGGCACTAAATAGTGAAATATTTCGTTGAATAGTAAGTAACATTTTGGTTAAATAGTAAAATCACAATTTTGCTACAAATAAACTTCCATAGGTTTTGGGCGAAGTGATGGCCATGGAGTAATTTGGTGTAGTGGATGTTAATTTTTTTTTTCAAGTGAAATAAAAGATTCTCTTTAAGAACGATGAAATGGGCACCGTCGCGACTACGGCAGTTAGACTATTTCATAGGATTTCACCCCCTTATCAAATTTCAAATTCATTTTATGAGGTGGCTATTTTGATAAAGAATTTCTGGACCTAAAATTTACGAAAAGCCATTATTCTTCAGAAAATTTGGAAAAACGCTTTTGGCTGAGACGTCAGCAATATAACTCTTCGAAATTACTTCTAAACCCCTTCAAGTTTTTTAGGGAGATAAATGGAATTGAATTGAATTTTGTTATCAATTATTTCCAATTTTTTTTTTTCGGATGAAAGATATTTGCTAGCTCGATCTTCCCACCAAATTTGAAGGTGTTTTGTTGTAAATTTGAAGAATTATTAGCATTTTAAATTTTTGCTGACGTCAGCAAAAAAAGCGCTTTTTCTAAATTTTTGGGCCAGACATTTTTGAAAAATGTTTAAAAATAGCCACCTTATACAAAGAAATTGAAAATATTACGTAAATAAAAGCATTGCCAGGCGGCTCGTTTTCGAAATAATTTTTGTTACATTATCTCAACATCGTTAGACATAATTATCGTGTGTGAACATTTTTGCTATTGTTTTAAAGTTTGTAATAGCCTTTTGGGAATACATCACGCCTATGTAAATTCAAATTTGAAGTAATTAT
Source organism: Clytia hemisphaerica (assembly GCF_902728285.1). Lineage (NCBI taxonomy): Eukaryota > Metazoa > Cnidaria > Hydrozoa > Leptothecata > Clytiidae > Clytia > Clytia hemisphaerica. The sequence goes on from NW_027103314.1 coordinate 2,525, forward strand.
TCCGATTGCAAACGAGGCCTGTAATGCTTTTATGCATCTCATTATTCCGTATTTGAAAAAGTATTATATATGTAGTGGTCATTAAGTATAGCACATACCTGGGTAGAAGATATTTTTAGGGGGACCCTGACAAAAATTCGCACAAAATTTTCTTACCCTACCAACGCAGTTTATGAGTACATGAAATACCGACGCAAAAGTGGTGTCTACAAGAAAAAAATTGTTGTATCCAAAAAATTCCCCATCTGTCTCGTTCCATGTAAAGTGGGTTAATATTTTCAAATTTTCCTTTATTAAAAATTAGTGCAATTCCATGAAAGAGTATAAATATATTGTATGGGAAATGTAAAACAAGAACAACCAGGTTTTTTAAACGATCTGAAAACTATCTGAAAAACGTCTTTCCAACTCGTCCTATTTCGACGAGATATTGGTTGTCAAATGTTTTTATACCCAACCCAAACTTACAATCTTTTTTCCATACCCTACCTACCAAAATAAAGAGGAAAATTTTCATACTCTACCAAAATATCTTCCACCCTACCAAGTTCCATACTTAATGACCACTCCCTTATATTAGAGAAATTAAGATCTATATTTTAGTTCCCTCTAGGCATAACAAACATAAAATGTACAGAAACTTTGGGTAAAAAAACTAAAAATTTCTTGTCTTGCGTTACAATAGATACCGAATATCATATTATAAAAGAAAGCCAGAAGATATCCTGAATTTTAGAGTCAAAGACGGCCGCTCCGCGTCGAACCATATGATTTTTATTTGCACAAAAACTATGCAGGTTCTCAAAATGCGGGATAAAAATGCATAGGTACATGCTGATAAATACCCAGATTGCTCACGGGAATTTCTGACCCATACGAGCAAACCTGCACCTATCAATCAATTTTAAGTAACATATTCAGTCAGTTTTGCTTTTTTTTCACTGGTGGTTCTCAAAAATGAGTTTGTTACAATAACAAAAAATGACAAAAGTTGATTTTTTATGCAGTTGAAACTTTTGTGACTTTTGAAATACTGGATTTTCAAGTGAGAAAGAGAAAGTCATGAAAATCGAGGCTCTTGAGTCTCCTGGTCCACTTTGAAATAATTGAGGGGTATTGAGTCAAACTGCACTGGGGTGGTGAAACTTGTAGCATCTTCAATATCGGCCAAAAGTAAATGGAATTTTACCCATTCTACTGGTTTTTCCTGTTGCCCTTCCCTCCCCCCCTCCCTACAATGTTGCTGAGTCAGTTTAAGGGACCATATGTGTTTGTTTTCTTTTTCCTCTTTGTCTCTAAGTACAACAAAACATTGATATATATCAGTATATTATAGAAGCTAATGTATACAACAACAATAAACAAGGCCTGTAAACAACTGGTAAAGCAGGGCGTTATATTCAGTGGACCAGGTCTTCACGGTAATTTGACGTTAAAATTTGGCAGACAGTATTTTTCCTTACTTTTTATAAGAAGTAACTAATGGGTGTAGTATATTCAGAGCTTTAGGGTTGATCTACTTAATATTTTTTTACAAGAGAAGAACAAACTGAAAGGAAATCACCGCCTAGGGCTTGTTGAAATTTTTTAATAAGTAACGCAACGATAATATGATTATGCATATAATATATATTATACCCTTCTATTTCTAGAAAAAAACAATAGCACAATAATATTATAAAGTAAACAAAATGAAAATACCACTACAAGTATCTATGGTCCTCCGTTATCTACATCAAGAGAAGGGTGAGACGTTGGGAAGATTATTAGAACTTTATCCGCAATACAAGCGCACGACTATTTATCGCCACATGAAAAAGAAGATTAATGATACTGGGACAGAGGCAAAGAAGCGCACCGGAAGGCCCCCCAAAGTTTCAGACAGAGATCGCAGACGTGTACTTGGCGCAATGCGCAAATTGAAGGAGGAGTACGGTACTTTCAATGCTACACACACATACGTCGCCGAGCTGAACTCTACCACCTTGCCCCGAGGACCGTGCGCAGAATTTTAAACGACGCAGGCTACAAATATAAACAATGCCGAAGGAAAGGAATTTTATTAAAGGGAGACCTCAAGAAAAGACTCAAATTTGCAAAAAGGTGTAAAAAGCTCCCAGCAAACTTTTGGAAAGAGGGGATTGCATTTTACCTTGACGGGGTTTCCTTTGTCCACAAAACCAACCCTTGCGATTACGCAAAAACTTGTCGAACGAGAACCTACATGAGAAAAGGGGAAGAATTGGATTTGTATAACACTGCAAAGGGGAAGAAAGAAGGAGTCGGTTCCCGCACTGCAAAATTCTTTTGCGCCATAGCGTACGGCAGAGGTTTTATGGAATGTCATCATTACACGGAGAGACTGAACGGACAGTTCTGTGAGGACTATATCAGGGAGCGGTTTCCAGAAATGTTTCAAGTGTCGGCCAATCCAAAAGGAAAGTTATTTTTACAAGATGGAGACCCTAGCCAAAACTCTGCAGCTGCACAGTTGGCCATGGATGCTGTAGGATGCCGTCTCTTCAAGATACCGGCACGCAGTCCGGATCTCAACCCCATAGAGAACGCGTTTCACAACATACGCAGGAAGCTTAACGAAGACGCTTTGGAGGGAAAGATTGAACATGAAACCTTTGAGCAGTTCTGGCTGTCTTGATCATTTCTTTCTTCTTAGCTCCAGGCATCCTCATGACTAATCTCAGTAAGTCCTCCTTTCCTTCATCATATTGCAATCTTGCCTGTAAAAGAAGCTCATCATTGGTTCTCACGTTCTGTCTTGTTATTAGTTCATAAACTGCGATCTCGTCTAATTTTTCTTTCCCTCTCCTACCCCCATCATACCTTCCTCTCTTTCTTGGTTCATCTTGCTCACTATCCTCATCATCACTACCATCATCCATTCTTGACTTGTTCATTTTGGAAGCGGTCGCAGCAGCAGTTCTCGGTCTATTCAAAAGGTACGGGTGGTTCTCGGACTCTATATAATCTTCATCCTCCTTCCTGATGTAATCAAAAGCGTCCTCGTAACTGG